>NC_087283.1:17637500-17775000 GCF_015220805.1 Pogoniulus pusillus
CTTTAATCTTTAAAGATGCATTTTTATTTTTCATCGTACTAACTGTCTCAGCAACTGTTAAACCTATTTATCCAGCTCTTGAAAGGCCAGACTAAATGTTTTTCAGTGTGTGTAATTAGGGAAGGCAATGAACACTTTGTCAGGGTAAATGTAATTTATTTACTGTACTTCTATGCTTGGTCAATATTTGCTTTTCACACTTATAAAGGAGTAGTTGGTTCAGTATCAGCAAATGTGCTAGAGGTTTTCAATTTAGGATAATATGGGAGAGGAGCTTCAGCTGCTGATATTTTGATGGGTGCATATGGTCAGCTTGACATATTGGCTAAAGATCTGCAAAGGGACACGTTTATGGGGACAGAGCTATCTGCACTGTTGGTTATCTGAACGTTTACAACTGGGTCTTAAAACTTGAACCACAGATTTAAAAATACGTTCACAGACTGAAAATAACTCCGGGACAAATTAGTACTCCTTATCCCACTGAAGAGCACCTGGCTTTTCTGCAAGACACCTCTGACTCCAGGGAATCATCTTCAGTAGAATGTGACCTGGAATACACAAATGTGGCCCCAGATCGCTCTGTCTCTCTCTGCAGAGTCTGGGCTGGGAAGTAGGACCTTACGCATGCTGCAGGCCTCAGCTTAGTCAAGCATCTGAGCTGCCTTCATTGAACCACCTTAGTGTGCTGAACCCAGTAAACCAGTGTCTAAAACAGGAGCAGTATGAAGTTCCCCGGGGTGGGATGAGCCCCCTCGGTTATGTACTTGGGCAGTGCAGAGCTGAGGAGTGCTGAAATCTTTCCAAAACCCAGTGCAGTTATCTCCTGTGAGAAATGCTGGGTGAGCTGAGAGGGTGGCTGTGCATGTGAGGCACTCGGCTTTATGCCGAACTCCTTGATATGGGCTGGGACTAGAGCATTGCCCATTTCATCAATTCAGTGTCTGAGTTCTGGAGCAGAGCAAAAGCTTTGTACAAATTTGAAACTGCCTTTATACACTGCAACCAATATGCTTGCTTTAAGGGGTTGAACGACACTTTACCACCTGCTGCACCTGTTTTGTAAACTTCATTTACAAAGATCTCTAACACCTGTGGAACTTCAAGAGCTCTCGCTCTGATGAGTTTATTGTGGCTATTAGTTTGGAGGAATGGTCAGTCTTCAGCTGTTTCTTTTTGCACCTTTGCCTGATTGCAGTCTGCCCCAAGAGAGGTTAGCAACAACGCTGTACTGTCCAGGTGAGAAAAATCAACTTTTAAAATTGTCTGTTTTCTGCAGAGGTTTGGCTTAGACTGAGGTTTAACCACTGGTGAAGAGAGTTGCAGGCACATTGTATGAAAGGTTGTGCTTGTATCATTTTGTTCTGTTTGGAAGAATGTGCAACAAAGTCTGTTTACCTCACACAAGTCACCTCCCGTCACGCAGAGTGATGTAGTACCTGGTTAAAAAGGAATCAAAAGGAATTGCTATAACAGAACTTATATTTTTGTGATGTTTTGTCAGTTGTCCCTTACCAAGGGGCCCCATTATCTTCCAAGATGAGCTGATTATCCCCCGACTTCCTGTCATGAATGTTGGTGGAAAAACCATCAATCCAGGGGTGCTTCCCTTTCATATCTCCAGGATGATGCAGTCCAGCTCTGCAGGAGGACATCAGGGAGCTTGCTGATGTGTCCCTGGGGGCTCTCGTTCTCAGGGGATCACTGGGTGCTCAGGGAAGCACAAGGGGCAGCAGGATTTAGAAAAAGGTTAGGCACCTGGCCTGGGCCACTGGTGTGGATAAGGCAGCTTTCTGAGGGCAAAACTGCAGTCTGAAAGGCCTGGCTCAATACCCAGCTCATCATGCTTGAACTTACTTCACCGTTACCCACCCACATTCACACTGCATTCAGAGATAAGGCTGATGGTGCCAACCTAACCATGGGGCTGTCCTGGAGCAGCTATAGCATATTTATTGCAAGATGCAGTTGTAGCTGCAGTAAAAATAGGAGAGATAAAGAAAATAAACCCATACACAGTGAAGACAGTCCTGCTTTGGTGTCCCAGCCTGGCGGCTGGATGCTCTCCTGAGGTGAGGAGCAAGGTCTGGCATTGAGACCATGCTGCAAAGCCTCAGTGATGACCCAGCATGAGGCTGAGGATATCTTCCTTGGGTGGGACAGCTGGGGGTGACCCCCAGCCCTAGGGATTGCAGAACTGGGTCCCATGCTTAACCACCAGAGTGGGGCCAGCAGTCACCACACGGGGCTGGGGTCACCCCATGGGGCCGGGGGTTGCATGGCTGTGGGGGTCACCCTGTGGGGCTGGGGGCTGCACTGCAGAGGGGCCTCCCATCACGTTTTAGGCTGACTGTTAACCAGTTCCCAGACAGCACGAGCTGCTCTCCAGCAATCATTGCTCACACCTGGTCCCACCTCTCAATTAGTCCCAGCCCCTCGTGGTATTTAAGGGCCCACCCAGGCCAGAGCTCTTCATTGCTGCCGGCAGCTGCCCTGGGGCCCGCACGGAGCGTGCCAGCGCAGGGCCCCGCGCCCGTGCGCCGCCTCGGGCGGCAGGGCCCGTGCGGAGCGCTGCTCGGACTCGCCCCCACGCCACCGGCAGGGTCGGGGTGCCCAGCAAGGCCTGCCAGCCCTTAGGCTGTTGGTGCAACGTTGTTCTGGGAGGCAAAGGCTTTAGTCGCCCCCCTCTGCAAGACTGTCGTGAGCAGCTACTGCCTTTCGTCTGGTGCTGACTCTTGGATCTTCTCCGTCCACGTTCAACATCGAGTACCTTCTCGGGCTTGTTCGCGTGGCGGTTTCGGTGAGTGAAGGTCAGCAGCAAGCTCAGCTGACGCCATCTTTGCACACGCAAATGGGGGGGGGTTACTGCTCGGGCGAAGTTTGCCACCTTATAGGTAGTGTAAGCAAAACAGTATCGTTCTCGGCCTTTCTGGAAAGGTCAGGGGAACTGAAATAATGGTAGGTTTCAAAGGGGCAGGGAGAGAAGGAGGTCAAGTGGCTCCGAGGTGTCTGTCTAAGAATTTGCATCAGATTGTAAAGGCCAATGCAGTATTGGCTTGGTAATGCAGTCCTCTCATCTCTAACAACGGTGTTTGCTACAACGGGGCTAGGTAGTTCCTTAGCTGAGGGCAGGAAAGGCAGAGAAGTGCAGGTGACTCGTGGTGATCAAAATCACCTGCACCAGCTCCCCTCGAGTGCTCCGGAGTGAGCCTGGAGACAGCAGGTGGCCGAGCTGTTGAGGTGCAGACATCTGCGCGGTTTCAGGCCTTATAGGAAGAGTAAGGTGAAAAGTCCTGGTGGGTGATTTCCCAGGTCTCCAAAACAAAGTGGAGTCCGTAATCGCCGGTAGGTACAGCTGTGAGTCAAAACTAGCAGAACACAGAGGGAAAGGTGAAGAAAATCCCTATTGAAACACAGTTAGCAACTTTGTGTTGCCATGGTGTGAGATAAGCATAGAGTTCTGACAATACATATGATACTGTCTATAAAATCCCATTTTAATCAGTGATGACAGTTTGACGTTTTTCCAGCTGCTTAGAAGCACTAGACAGTCAAGTATCTCAGTAGGGCATGGTTTGGCATGCTGGGATGTATGGAGGCTTTAACTTCCCTCTTGCTCACCGGCTTGTGTGATATTCAAGAACGGGAAGGAGTATGTGTGTGGGGGAGATTGCTGCAAGTTTCACATTAGCTTATGCCAACTGTGGTTTTAGCCTTGTCTTGTAAAAGTAAAGGCTTCACTTCAAGAGTGTACCCAGATGCTGCCAGCTAATATTATCCTTCCCAGTAGCGAGTGAGGGTTTTATTTATAAAATGTCCTGGCCTTTGCTGAACAATTCATGGTTCTGCACACTTGAGGGACATATAAATAGCAATTAAAACACAGTTTAGAGTAATGCTTAGGCTCTTAAAAGAAAGTGACATCAATTTAAAGGAAGGGATAATGTGCTGGGCTGGATATCAATCAAATGGAAGCAAAAACCTATTGTCTAAAGCTGTATTTTAAATGATGGGGATAAAGCAACTGGGAGAACAGGCTCTACAGTGTGTGGGCTGGCAGTTAAAAGATGTTCAAGTGATGATATTGTGCTGGATGAGACCACCCATTTCAGATATGCTTTCTCCAAAACCTGCTGAAAGCAAACCAACTTCAAAAGAGTAGTGTGTCATAAATGTGGCCTTAACTTTGGAGAGAGGCCTTGACCAGGTAAGGGATCAGGCATGGTGTCAGGTAAAAGGGAGATGATTTGTTATTTAGCATCTCCTACTGCATCCTAATCAAATCTCTTAGCTTAACCTATCTTGATCTACAGTAAGTTCTCAGTTTTGGTCACTGTTGTCACTGCTTTGTCTCCACCTCTTCATCCTTACTGTATTTGTCTTCTCAATCTTCTGAAATAGTGAAACACCGAAAACTCCTTTTCATAAATGGACATCTGATGTGAAATGTGCCCACAGTCCCACTGTTAAAAGCCTTGCTGTGTACAGTGTTCTCATATAACTTCTGAAGATTCCAAGTCCCAGATCTTCACCTCTACATTGAACTGTTATGTCATATATCTGGTTGCTTCTCTTGCACTTTGCCCAATCCCTCTGCTTTGCTGTTTTTATCCCCTCTTGTTGCTTGGTTTTGATTCATCCTTTTTGTTCCTCTGTGAAGTCCAACCCATTTTCCAGTACACAGGGTCGTGGTTGTTTTTGTTTGTTTAGATTGCAATTACTGTGGAGCAAGACAGAGTCTGTACTTGCAGCCCACTGTGTACACATACAGCATCCTGTTAACTGTATAAATGATGAGAATAAATTAGATTCAGATTATCAATATTGTAGTAGTACAAGGGTAGGCATGTAAAATCAATGCTATGAACCTAACCTGCATGCATAGTTACTGCAATTACACAGTCCACAAAATTATTCTTTTTAAGAACATTTAATTCAAGGTGCACTTGCATGGCAACTTAGTGTGCACATGGCTGCAAGCACAAATGCCCTGCATAATCTCTGGCACTGGGGCTGATGAAACTGGACTCTCAGTCAAGAACTGCTGGTTTATTTTTAGTTAGAGAATTGTGTTGCTGAATGGTTTGGGAAATTCATAAATGTTGTCTGAAGAGTTTTTAAAACTCACTTCTCCACATCTGAGTTTTGTATCTTTCACCTCAAGATAGACGATTGGATATATTAGTGCCAGCAGTATAGTTTTGTAGAGAGCAGGCATTAAATTGAGGAAAAAACTATAAATAAATGCAGAATTTGCACCTGCAGATAAAAAAAAAACTGTTAGGGATATTGGAAGTGTGTTGGGTTTATTTCTGTACGAAGTGTATTTATTAAAGTGTTTTTATGTAGAAGAATGCATGAAAAGCCCAAGACATTTAGATCAAGGAGTCAGATCTAATCAGAATGTTGATGACATGTTTACAAATGTTTTCTCAACTATGTTGCTTTACTTCAGTTTCTACAGGATATCCTTTTCCTTCAAAGGCTTCACGACATGCTGCCTTTTTAAAAATGGTTTTATTTTGTTGGTGTGGGTTTTTTTTTGAGGCTATTTGTTAGGAGGTTGACAAGATTAATTAGGCAAATATTTGCTACTAAACTCCTAGTACCTGCTATTTAAGGTGTATGGATAAATTGTCCTCTGTTGAAACACAATAGTTCTTTCTCAAAACCCTATAATTTCTGATACATCCCTGATCAGACTGCTTATCTTACCTTTACTAACATCTTATGTTTTGTGCAGTGCAACACTTTACTTGATTTTATGTTGAAAAATCCATTGTTTTTCTTTTCAGATCACAGAAAAAGTTTGGATCCTTTACTTGAAAATATTGATTCTGGTGATAATTATCAAAGATTTAGTTCTTTTGGCTTTAGATGAACCATTAACCATGTGCCTGGGTTAAAAATCCAGTCACTAACGAAAATCTGCATGAGTGAGCTCAGACAGAAACTTTGGTATGTGTTTGTGTGGGTTTTTCCAGTGAGGCTGCAGCACTGCTTGGAGTCTGAGAATCCCCAGGGCTCTGAAGATGATTAATGATAACAAAGCTTTCCCCATTGTGTTAGTGGATAGGAAGGAAGGAAGAGTACTCTAAAAAGAGTGTGCATAGAATTTCTGAGTATTGAAGTCCAGGAGTAGAGTTTAACCCTTTAAAAGAGCTGCAAAATTCCTTCCAGTTATGTGAAGATGAAATGTACTTTCCTCATCTTCATAAAATCTATCCACTGGCTGCATTAGCAGATTTCTGCACCAAGTATGTGCAGAGGCAAACCAACACACTGAGATGTAGCAATGCTTTTAGATGAGTTGGGCTGCTTGTAGTATAACAAATAGTTAGGCACACCCACAATTCACTTAGGTTTAGCTTTTTGAAACGTGTTAGAGATTTCTGCTAATGGGTTTTCCCTCTGGGCAGCATTACCAACCTGATTATACAGGTTTTAAGAAACTCTCTTAGGAAGATTCTTTTTCATCATAAGTTTTGACATTGACCTACTAAACTGGGTAATTTAGCATTTTATTTTCTAAGAATGGAAAAGAAAATTGAATATTTCATGACAAGAGAGGGATTATAGTAGTGCTGTTCTTGAAAGGAAACCTATCATGTCTGGGGGCTTGATCATGCTTCTGACATCTGTACATCTACATGGAGATCTCAATTCTGCTTTCAAAACAGCAATGGGAGTACTTTGGTTGTGATACCCACCCCAATTGCTTGCTCTGGGAGCTTTTTCCATATGTGCTTGTGAGTACAGCTTGGAAATGGAGCTGAGGGTTGAGCAGCATGCACTTTTCTACCAGAAAAGTTTCAGTGAATGGTGGTATGTTTGAAAACCCCATGAGTTTTTGTTGGGACTATCTCTCAACAGAAACAGGGAGATAATGGCAAATGCAGCCCTGTTTGGCTGTGGTGATCTGAGGCTTCTGAATGGGGAGTTTTGGCCACACAATCTTAAAGCTTCTCCAGTATTGCAAGCAGCTTTTGAGTAGAGGTGCAGGACAAACGTTTGCCTTCTACCCCATGACACACTGCATGAGGTTCTTTGTGAAGAAACTTTATTGGAGATTGCATCACAAAAAGCCCATTCCTAAAGCTAACTGAGAGGATGTGGCAATTTTCCCCTAGTGGTATAATTGCTGCATTCTTTTCATAACAATTGTTCTTGTCCATAAAGGGGTACCAAATGCGACCTGATTATTACTTGGTTGAAAACCAGGAATGCTTTGTTTCACTGAGATATGCCACCTGATGCACTGGAGCTGGAATTCCAATTAAAAAATGCCCTGGGAATTTTAAAACTAGTTTTATAGCAGATAAATTTTATAAAAATATTTCCTTTAAAAAAATTTCAAATGCTGTAGTTCTTGGCCTTTACCCTCCTAACCACTGTTGTGGTTTACAACAATTTGTTTGCCCACTGCAACCCCCTCCCCCCACCTCCCAGTTTTGTGTATCTGGACACAATTCTTGTTTGTGCAAAACAGTATTTTATGAAAGTGTTATTTGGTATCTGCTGTGTGCTTTAGAGTGAAATATTCTAAGTTGTGCTTGCAGGGAATCTGTTTGGTAGCCATTGTTTTACTATACTTACTAATTTGTTACTGATTTGCTGCTGTTGTTAGACATGCAGTTAGAGCAGTATTACTAACCCTCCAGCTGATTCTGGAGAAAAGTAATGGCTTGTTGGGATTGTGATATCTGATAGTTTCCTTCCTCTCAGCCCCTTAATCTTTCTATGTTCTTCTCTTTTCTCTATTTGACTTTCCACTCTGGAGTGTCCAGAATTGGAGGATGTCCAAATACAGCAGCACGCTGAGGTGATGTGGTGATTTGGTAGCCAGCTGGGGAAAAGGGGGAAGCATCTGCAGAGAACGTACAGAAAGATGGAAATAAAACATGGTGTTCACTCTGAGCATGCATGTTCACATGGGACCATACTTCCATGACTGCCTTAGTAGAACATATGTGGAAAGTACAATGTACGCGGCAGAAGTATAGCATCTTGCTCTACAGTATCTTTCTAGTAATAGCCTGGAAGAAAACAAGTTAGCTGATGCCAGTTGTAAATCTCTTGGAGCACTTCTCCAACGTGGCTTTATACTCAAAGCAGTATTCAAGCAGGAGCAGCTCAGCTGAGGGGTTTTGTTTCATATTTGGGATTAGCACTAGTTACAAGAGTTGCTCCTGATAACCGAGCCCACATGTGGCCAGGTCCTTTGGTTGGCAATATTCTCTGTCTCAAATGTAGGGTTAAGATTTCTTCCTGTACTCTGACCCCGTTGTGGTAGGTAAACAGGCCAGAGCAGCATAAAAGGGCTAGAAGCCCCACTTCTGGCTGAGGGAGAATTCCCTCGGCACAAGCCCTGCAGAAGACAGCAATAAGGCACCGCACAGATTCTCCCCCAGATGTCTGGTACCTTTGGTATGCAAATAGTGGGGACCCTGATACGCGGCCAGCATGGCTCCTTTCAAGTCCTCGTTTAGTTCCTGCTGTGTGTCTTTCCCCTCTCGCTGCAGAGAGAAGAACGCTCTCATTTTATGTTTGAATTACACTATCTTCTTTTATTATGACAGATCAAAATCTAACACCCAAACCATTTTTAGCCCACCTAGCTGTGTGAGCAACAGCCTCAATTAAAATAATTAAAATGTACAGATACTCTGAACAAAAGCAAAGTTGTTCTGTAGCATTGCTGCTAACAGGAAGCAATGGTCAGGGATTTCTCGGTCACTTAACAATATAAAAGCAGTTCCAATCCCACCTTTGAAAAACCCCACAAAATTCTTCACATAAATATTCCACTTGCATAATTTATAAATGGCTTTGGTTAAAAATGTTAAATTGCCAAGAAGTCTGACTGCAACTGGTCTGCTTCTTCTTTTTAATATACACATTAAAAAGGAGGAGAGAATGTTGAAACAGCTGAGGTTGGTTTGGTTGAGGGTTAGTGTTTGGGTAAAAAGCCTCCAAGGAAAACTGAAGTGCTGAATGAACATCACTCTATGGTAATCAGTGAGTGGTATTTTTCCCTTGGAGTCAAACTCTCTGAATCAGTGTACTAGCTAATGATGGGAATGGGGAGGGACAGCAGATGGAGGAGATGGTAGCTTTCTCAGTGACATGTAATGTTGAGGTTGTGCCTGGTTAAAGACATGCAGGCACTTCTGCCAGACAGAATGCAAGTTTTGTTGCTTTGGCCAGAGTTGTAGCTACAGCTGCTGTTTTTATCTCCTGTTACTTTCATACCCTCAACTCTTGTATGGTATTGCAGTGCCATATTAAGTAGTTGCTGTCTTCCATGCTTGAGGTACCTGAATTCAGTGGATGGTAAAATGTTCCCTGTTTAGTTATGTCTGTGAAGCCTGTAGAGCGCTTTAGGATCTCTGAATAAATATTGATCATTATATTAACTTTGAAAAGTACTTTTCCATACATAAATAGACTATTTTTCTTCAAAGGTCTGTGAAATAAAATACATCCTAGGTATTGCTATATATTCTAAAAGGACTTGTTGGCATATATACTAGGTGATCAAAAAGCAAGACTTCATTTTATTCAGTTCTTTGGCTTCCACTACAGTTATATGGTATCAGACCTGATAGAGCAGTTGCAGAAAACAGTAAAGCAATAGGAGTTCTGCTGCTTCTCTTACAGCAATTTCTTGAAAGTGTTTGAGGTTTGATAAAGTGTGGATCTCATTGTAGGATGGCTTCTTTCAGTTATTTAACTCAGCTTGGAAGAGATCAGGTTTTTATGCCATATAATATCTGTGATGTAAAAGAAGTGATGATCTCATTCAAGACGCTGTGAATATTGGAAGAATCGGCTTAGTGTGTGATTCGTTGCCTTTCAGTGTGGGAAGCTCATGGCTAGAGGGGATGAGACCCCATCACTTTGAAATGTATTACTGTTATTAAAGGCTGAGAATAAAATATAATTAGGGGCGTTTCAATCTTCAGTGTTTGTATTGTTGTTTTTCTGCAGTTTGAATAGTTTCACTTCCTTGCTGTTTCAAGAGCAACTTACTCTTTTAATATCTAAGTGTAATCAGTTCTCGGGACAGAAATAACTTTACTTTTTTAAAAAGGAAGTGCCATGTAGCTTTGGCAGCCAGCAAATCTCAAAATGTGTAATTTGAAATTACATTTTTTGGTTTCAGTTTTTATTTTTTTGGATGGCTTTTGAGTGGTGTAACTGTAAAAATAAGTCAATGCATTAACTAGTGAAAGACTTTATGCACATGGTTTTTTTCTGTCTCTTCCTACCACTGTCAATCAGCTAAGGACTTGACAATTTTTGCACAGAGTTTGGGCTTTTGAAAGGAAAAAACACTTTTAAAAATAGAAATTTAAACAATTTTATTTAAAATGTTGGGATTTTTTTTCTGAAAGTAAATTCAAATCAGATGAATCTTTTGAGGCAGGATGGCTTACAGATAATGGCAGTGCAGTGGGAAAATGCACTGAAACACAAGTGTGTACTTTTGAGCCTTTCTTTCCCAGAGTTTATCTTATGACTAACTTCTAAGCAGGGAAGATGAAGGTCAGCCTGGTTTGAAGGCTGCCTCCATGGCCTTTGAAAGATGATAGTGAGTGGCCTTAAAATGAAATTATCCAGTTCCCTCACCTTGGACACATCTGAGTCTGTTCCATCGACCTGTATGAATCTCCCTGGGAGACTGCTCACTGCATCCTATCTAGAAAGCCCTTGCTGTAGCATGGGTGTGTTTTTTAATAGGGCCCTTATTTTAGCAACACACCAATAGTTTGGGTTAAAGGTGGCTGTGTTTTGAAACCAAAATGAGAGAAGAGAAATTATTTTAAATTGAATTTAAATAGCTTTCACTAAATTTAAATAAAGCTAATGAAGAATGCACAGCATGTATGTGTGTTTAGGAGTATCAGGCTTTGTTTACAGACAAAATGTGCTCTCTTAATTAACTGCTTGGCTGGAATGGAGTGTAGAGATCTGTGGATATCAGTGAGGCCAAGTTTTTTCCAGAAGTTTCTCTTCATGGTTGTGACAGCTGCTCACCATCTTCAGGGATATGCCTTTATTGCTGTTCCCTGGGATGCAGTATTTACTGTTTTTTTCCCCGAGGTAGACTGAGGTTATATTACGGTATGCTAGTGCTCAAATGATGCTTCAGCTTTAGGTCTGAGGTGTTTGATGGGAATCAGTGGCTTTTAAGGAATATGCCACATGCTTAAAACTAGGCATATGTGAAGCAATGGGTTAGCTAAGGCTATAGATCAGGTTTTGTGTATTGTGGCTGGGGACTGTTCTTTCCATCTATTAAAGTGATATCCTGTTTTCCCAAGATATCATATTTAGGAGAAAGTTAGTCAAGAATTCTAAGTAAAAGACTTTTTTCCTATTTCTCACATAATAGCAGTTCAGAGAGATAAAAATAGTACAGAAAACAAATTAAAATTACAAATGAGAGGCTATTAGAGTGTGGTCATCCAAAAAGTTGGTATTGGCCTTTTTTTCTGAGGGATTTGGGTTTTTTGTGATATTTTCTTTTTTCTTCTCAATGCTGCCAAGGTTTCTCACTGTTTTGTTGTTGCTTTCTTATAAAACTGTCCGCAATTCTTAGGGGAAACATTCTCATTAAGGTTTCAGTGGTAGAAGAAATCTTTATGGCAAGGTTAGGTAGTATTTCTAATGATTTGGAGGTATTTTTTGAGGCAATTCATCCTTGCAGTGGTCATTTAAAAACAGAAATAAAACTCAGAGTAATAAGACCCCTTTTCCACTAAACCATGTAGAGTCCTGGACTTAACAAGGAATGATACATGAAACCATTGCAAATACTGTAGAAGAGCAGTAAAACCTGCTTCCCAAATGGAGAAGAAAGTTTTAAAGCCTTGTCCAAACACAAGTTGGCCAATAATTATTTTGATACAAATGTGCTGCAACGTCCCATGCACAGGAATGGAAAATGGCTTACCCACCTGGAGGAGTGACTGCCAAGCAGCTTTGGTGTCCATGATATTCCCCTATACAGGGGCTTAGATTACATTTGGAGTAGGTAATTAAACAGCACTGGGGAGCATTCCCAAATATTCGCACATGGAGAGCCATAGTGGAAAGTTCTTGGGAGCATTCTTGGTTGCCTTTCGTCCACCAGCAGCCACCCTGTGCTGCCACACTCTGCGCGTTGCTGGAGGTTGAGCAGGTTCAGGGTTTGCAAGCAGCTGGTTAGCTCTGCAGAGGTATGATCTGTTTGGGGCTGTCCAGCTGTGGTGCCCTGGAATATTCCCTAGTGTGTTTAATTTGTTTTACTGGTAAGGCTACTTACTAGATGGAGCTTTAGCCAGAGATATGAGTGTGTATCTGTGAAGTGGTTTGTTCTGTTTTGCATAAGAATAAGCTGCCTCACCTCAGATGAACATGTAGTACTTAGTGTGGAGTTAATAGCATATCTGAATGCTGCAGCTTATTATAGTCACATTACTGCGTAGGCCAGCCCTGTGCTGTACAAAAGTAGGGCATGTTTACACTGCTGTTACTATATTGACACTACAGCTTATATTATGATGGGTTACCAATACCTAGGCTGTAACGAATACAACTACCTGAGTGTGCAAAGGTGCAAAGTTGGCCTCAGTTGCAACACTAGAATATAGCAGGTAGTGACTACCAAGTGAGCTTAGTGTCTCAAAGTCCATGACATCTGAAGGCATCCAATATCATATGGGTCTTCTTAACATATTCGTCACATAAGACATTACATAACAGTGTGTTTTTCTGGACAAGATGATTTGTAGTCATAGAACAACTTTTCTGTAGGAAATTGAACTTCAGGACACCACAGATTCTTTTCAGTCTCTTCTATATATGAAGATACCTGTTAGAACTTTTTAGCTGGCTTTCTCCTGATACCCACCAGCTGAACAGCACTAAAATTCCCTTTGTGTTACTTTCTCGTGTAACACATGGGGGCATGGGGAGAGGCTGTCCAAGGAGGAAGAAATGAGATGCCATGACTGTGTAGCTATCCAGCTCCTTTCAAGCACTCAACAAGCATTTAATGTACTGTTCTAAATGTGCTTTACAAGCTACAGCTTGAGGCTGTTGCCCAAAGGCTCAGAGCCTACATGTCTAAGACTTGATAGTGAGAGTCTTGAAGGATTTATAGTTTGAAAACTAGTGATGTGTAGTTTTGTGCATGTGTAGACAAAAGGATGTGGGTGCAGGGTTTGGAAAAATCTGTAAGTCAATCTGAAGTCCTTTTACAAGCAGTTTTAAGGGAGGGAGGGAACAGGAAGAATACATAGTCCCTGTCACCTGAGGTTCTAAGGTACTTTAGAAGTGTTGACTGATCATACTTCTTCACATACTTGTAAAGTTGGTACAAGAGGTATGATTCTTTTGGACAGATTGGGTGATTCTGCCAAGTTGCTGGGACAATGTTGAGGAAAGAGATACAGCACAGTAACTGTAAAGCCATCATGCTTCCTGCCACATACTGCACTTAAACTTCTCCAGCACAAACCTTCTTGGGCTGAACAAGCTCTTTAGAAGTTTTCAAAGTGAAAAGTTCAAATTACAGAGGTGCTGTGAGGTTACTGTGTAGATTTATCTAAGCTGCACAGATACTCACTGCATGCTTTTTGAAGCTGCATGTTAAAAAACATACTGTTCAGAATCTCTGTGGACATCTTTGTAATTCACAGTATTTACTATTGGTGTAACACTATGAATATAGCTTGGTATGTACTGAGGTTAGCGAGTGATCAAGTGTTGATTCTCTCTGTGTTGGAGCAGAGGTCATACAGACATAAATGTGGGGACTGTGTTCTCACTGCATGTTGTTGTATAAAGGAGATTATTTTGCTAACTGAAGACAAGGTCAACAGTATGGGATGATGGTAGAAGTGAATCTGACTTGAAGACAGTGTAACATTACTGCATGATGATTAAGGGAAAAAGAAAAATTCAGCCTGCAAGCACTGCTTACCTTTTGGTTTATCCAGACTCAGGCTGAAACAAGCTTTTTTTCCAGAGAAGTTAGTGGTCTGGACTATTTGTGACTGTCACCTTGAATTTTCTAAGAAGCAGGCCTATTTGTGTTTTAAGCAACCATTTTCTCCTTACACAGTCAGGTGCAAGGCTTGAGCAGTATGCATAGCTTCATCACCCTGATATGATTGCAGAGCTATATAAAAAATATACATAAAATCTCTTTTCCATTTGAGTGTGTTACCATGTGAGAAACAGCAGGATTCTGGGCCAGAGTGAGAGTAAGAAAGTGAAGTTCTACAATACCTTTGACTTTTGAATTCCTCTGAGATTTTTTTTGAGGTTCTATAATCCCCTTTTACATAGGAAAATTTCTTTACTTTAGCAGTCAAACATTTCTGTTTATTGTAGTGGCACTCCATGTTAATTTTTCAGTATTGATGCCATTCTTTTTGCAGTTGCTGCAAAGCCTGCTTGGGATCTGAAAAACTGCTTGGCAAGCTTCAAGTTTCTCGTGATTTGACTAGCAGTAAAGACTCTATCACCTCAATTTAGCTGCCAATTCTGTTGATAACATATGAAGCTGACTGCTGTAGGTTGTGCTCCTGCACAGTTCAGAGGTTCTGCAGAACCTGTTCTCCTTGCTTCTGTGCAGTGACAACTGCAAGAGGTACGCACTAGCAGAGCATTGATGCGAAGTGGGTTTTTGCCCCTAAGAGAGAGGCAGAACTGTAAAGTTGTGTGTGCTTGGGACCTGAGGTTTCTAATCCAGAGTCTGTGGGCAACAATAGAGTTTACATTTAATCTGATGGAATTTCAATCAAATATTGATGATACAACTGTCATTTCAGACTTTGCATCAGTCTGATGGTAGTAAAGCTTTGTCTTCTTACCTAGCTCCATTCCAGAGGGCAGGGGGGAGTGATGTCATGTAGGACTCATGAAACCATAGCAGGAGCTGAATCCTTGCAAGCTCACCAACTGCAGGTGCAACAGCAGATCAGCATTTTACCACGTGGGATGCAACCCTGTATAAAAAGCAGTTACTGTCTGTGAGCATGACAAGAAATTGCGGCTGCTTTCCACAACACTCTGGTTAGTTTCTGCCATTGTCCAACATAGCAGTGGACATAGTGACTTATGGTTTTGTGAAACTGCTTTTCCTCTGCTGCTCCGTGGTATTGTGCTGTTAATTGTTTAAACTTGCACTTGCTATTTTGGATGGGAAACAAACAATTATTTGTTTGGTAATTGCCAGGATCTCCTCCCCCAGAATGGATTCTGACTTATGGTTGGGTCTGGAGACCTCTAATACAGATTCTTTGCTTTCTTCTGTAGCAGTATTGCTTGGTATGTGGATTTAGAGTTATAGCTGGAGGAAGCAGCTTCCTTGGTAAGGATTTATCCAGTCTGTCAATGAACATACTGGGAAGCTGCTTCTACAGCAGTTACTTGTTAAGAAGCCTGCCCAGAAGTGACTCCTGGTGTGCTTTTTGGTTATGGTACTGAATGATTGTCTGAGCAGGATGTGCATTTGCTTTTACCTCAAAGAGCCAGGGAACAGCTTTTCAGGCAGTATGTGCTGTGTGCTAGCCAAATGTGCCACAGCTGGGCCTGAGAAGTATTGTTTGGTGACAAGCTGGAGGCTGGCCTAATGGTGATCTTCCACTAGACTTCTTTAAGAAGGGTGTCTTGATGGCATGTCCCGTGAAGCAGAATGAAAGCAGCTCTTCAGTGTCAACAGAGCACTCAGTTGTGGATGGGATATGTTAAAGCCTTGTCTGAGACTATTAAATAAGAGTAATTATAGTTCTGCTTTGGTAGCTCACTGATTTCATTCTTGGGTTGTAATCTGTGAGGAGCATCAGTCATTAAAATTCGTTGGTACCACGCTAATAGTTACTGAGGAATTGCACTCCCATAAAAATAGTGTTGAAACAATAGAACAATAATTTATCCAGTGTAGTGTCTCACAGGGATTAGAGTTGAATGTGTTTGTTTCTTGGTTTTGAGCACATTTTCACTGAAATTTGCAAATGCAGATTAGCAAATGGTTGCAACAAACTAAGAACATCTATGTCATATGCACTTAATCATGGATTGCTGTGAGTAGAGCTTGTGCATGGGCATACATCAAAGCTGATATCTATCTATGTTGTAATGTATTCCTTCACATGACCATATCCAATACATGGTACTTATTATTCCATTAGTCCCCAAACCTGTTCCAATATCCATCTGTGAAGATGCAAAAGGTTGCATACTTTGTTTTATTAAGGACTGGCCGTTAGGGGGTCACTGCTTAAGTCTGAAGATCATTAGAGTGATTTTTAAAAAACAAACAGCTGTTGTCATATATCTTGAAGAGTTTCTGTTGTACCCATGCAATTTTTATCTGTGGTGATGATGTTGTCATGGGAACATATGCGCAAGGGAATTAAATGATGTCAGGAAAAGTGTAAATGATGCAAACATACCTCATTTGAAATGTTAATTGCCACTCTTCCCACTACTCCAAAGAACAGTTCAATTTGATTTTATTTCAGACACAGGGAAAATATGACACTTTAGTCTAACAATAAGTAGCTTACATTGTTGTACCAAAGTGAGTGTGAGTCAGTGAGTTAATCTGCATTGGCAGCATTTGCACTGGGGACCATCTGCAGCCCTGCTTGTCTAAGCATCAGTAATATTCCTCTGTGAATATCTCATCTTGATGGTCAGGGGAGGCAGGCAGCCTCTTTAAAGAGTTCCATAAATGCTTATAATTGCTGCATTAAACTTCAGTTTATTATTTTCTCCAGGTGCAGGTATGTGGATGATATGAAACCCCACTGCATTTACATACAAATTGAAGATTTTTATTAATCAGCCCGGTAACAGGAATCAAACAGCAACACTCCATCAGGTCCTTAAATACATTTGGTGACATTTTTACCATGCATTAGCATGATAGGGCAAGCAGAATATAATGTACCAATGATTGCTTTTCCATTGAAAGCACAAACGGTTTCATTTTTCCTGTCATCTCAAATAAGTGTTAAAGAGGGTTTGGAGGCTATTGTGTACGTTCCGTATGCTAGGGACTTACAAACACTGATGGCCACATTAAATAACCATTAGTGGCTCGGCTTAGATCATTGCAACATCCCTCCTCTTCAGAATTTATTCTTTGATTTAAAGTGAAAGCAATCTGTGACTGCTTTCATAAAGTCCTTCGGCTCCCTCCATATTTTTTTTTCTTCAAACAAAATGCATTACAACAGTAATTTTATGACTGTTAAGATAACTGCCGTTAACAAGCACTTAATTAAAATGTACAATAAATAGCAGGCTGCAGTCTTATCTCCTCTCATGAGCTCCCAGCAGCCTGAGACTCCAATGCACAGCCCTGCTGTTCCTCGGCTTGTTTGCAGATTAATTGCTTTTCTGTCTGGCAAAAGCTGCTTCTCCTTCAGCCAGATCGTAAATGACCAGATAGGGACTTTATCAATCAAGCTACTACTTTCTGTGATCACTTCCATTCAACACCTTCTGAATTTCGCATTGAGAGGAACAGAAGTTATAGAGATAGGATTTAACATCTTAGTTTTTGTGTGCTTGGAATTTACGATAGTGCTGTCACCATTTGACACTGTTAATCTTTACATACAATACCCTTGGAGCAAGGCTGGTTTTGTTCCTGAGCTGGAACTATCCCTTGTAAGAACTGTGAAGAATACATATGAAACACAACCGAGATGCTCTCTGTAGCACAAGGTTAGATCTCTTCCATAATCTGTATGCACTTGCTGATGTGGCTCAACATTGCTCTGTAACCTTGGATTCTGACCAAGTTAGCAGTTCACAGCTACATTAATGGGGATCTTGTTTTATTATCATATATAGGGGGGCAGTTGTCTGAAGGCTTGTGCCATGGATAAGGGTTTTGATTTGGTAAGTGCTTAACGTGCTGTCAATGAAAACCTGATTATGCTCAAAGCAGGTTTTGTAGAATCAGAATTTAGCTTCCCTATTTAGATTTTGCCTATTGTCAAAACCCTGCTGATCTGGGGGAGTGCAGATGTTGGCAGATGAATTGTTATTTCTGAATTTAATAAGATGATCCAAACAAGTCTGATCTCTGTAGAAATGCTATTTTTTTTTCCCACCATGCAGCTTTAGAGAATAAACACTCTTGCTACCTGCAGAATACACAAGAGTTACAAATGTAAATGTGATACCAGAGTGCAAATGTACTGTAGTCCACTTTTGAAACACAATCCTTGAGCTGTATAGCATGTTGTTTTCTTGTTACCTGCTCAGAATATAAACAAATCCCTAATTTACTAGGTTTATTTCACATGCTCAGCAAAGGAAATGTCTTCCATTTGGAGTTCTAAACAGGGACTGCATAGTAACTCTGAAAATGCACTGTATTAACTTGAGGCTGGCTCCTGAATACACATGAAGTTGTGATATTAAACCTACTATGTGGCCTCACTAAGGTCAGTCTTAAACTGCAGCAAAAAGCTTGCTCCTCTGCTTGTGCTTTATTCTGAATGCAGCAGCCTGGTAAACAGATCTTGTTGCTCTTCAGTTTGGGGTTTTTTAATCCTCTTGCCAGTCAGAGGTAGCAAAACTTACGCCTAAGAGACAAAACACACAAGATCCCTGACAGAAGGGTGTAGATTTATGTTAGCAGCTTCTGAGAATATTTGAAGCATCTTAGCAAGGGGTCTTTTTCTGTCTCATATCCACTGGATGGTCTGCTCAGAGATTCATTCTTAACACACATCACCAAGAGCTAGTTGTCAATTAGTGAAAAAGAGCACAGCCCTTAAACTGCTGCAGCCACTCCTGTTGGCAGATGTGCTCTCAGACAGTTTCTGTGCAGATCCATCAAGGGCCTGGAGGAGTCAGAATGCTGGGATGAGTGATGCACATCTATCAGTGGAAGTAAAAACCCAAAGCAATGGAAGTGTTCTCAAAGCACGGGAATGAAGAAGCTGCTGATAAAGAGTTTCTATAAAGCTGCTAAAAGAGGAAAATACACAACTGTTTGGAATCCTCCAAGCTATTTGTCATGGTCACTATACTGCTACCACTTAAATAAGCAAACAAACAAGCACAGAAGATAAAGACAAGAAGTAATCACTAGGCATATCAGCAAGACGAGAATGCAGCCTTGTGAAGATAGTAAAATTACATACATAGGTCAACCAATTTGCATTGTAATCCTGCTGCAGCTGGATAGCCCCAGTATAACACCCATGTGCATGGACATTTACAGCTCTAATGTGGTTATGACAAATGTTATTATCAAGGTGTTTATGGGCACTAAGGTCAGAACAACAATTACATCTCATATCTGTAACCATCAGATGAACAGACAGATTCACAGAACACCCCTTTGGAGGAGGGAGCTAAACAAGAAAGTAACATAATTCTGTGTTGTTCTATTTCTTTCTTATTTACAGTGGATTTATTCTTAGACCAGGGCACTTAGGCAACACTTGCATGCTCTTATGGCATCTGTACACTTCAAATTCAGAATTCTTGCTAATTTTTCCTGTGCTTTTACACATCACTAAAGAGTTGTTTTGCTTTCAAACAGCTGATGTCTTGAAAGAAAATATGTGCTTAAAGTTCAGCTGGTGCTTAATTTCTTTGAGTTTTCATTTATGCACTGTGGTAGTAATGGGCTGAGCTTTCTCAGTAAGATCTCTTTCAGACTCTCTTCATAAAGTTTCTTCAAATATTTGGCCCTTCCCTTTCTTCCCCCTTTTAATGTGTCATTTTGTCATGAGAAGTGGAATAGCTCAGTATAGGCTGGATTTCTTCACATCATTTCAAACACACTTGTGTACTGGCTTGAAAACCTGTTGTGCAAGCTAGATTTCTGTGCAGCTTGCTATAGGTTTCATTGCAGCTGGGAGAGAAGGTAAGTAACTAACAGGGTAGGCCCACCACTGGAGTACAGCCATGGTTGATTAGTGCAGATCATCTTACTCTATTCTCTTTAACATGTTTTTTTCTTGTTCCATTAGAACTTATTTTGGAATTATGCTGATTAAAAAAGGTAGGTATTTCCATCAGTACCTACATTCATTCAACCTTGTAAATTTTAGTTCATCCACTCAGCTGGGTAGAGCGACTTCTTTTCTATGCATGAGCAGACATAGCTGAGCTGTCAATTTTTATATTATTCATTCATCTATTCGTGGGGAATCTTTTCATCCCAAATGCTCCACTGTGAACAAGTGGCAAGGTCCTTGGGTTCTGTGATACCCTGGCAATTCAGTGATATCATCACAGTCTTAAATGGAGATGTGCAAATGTGACATAAGCAAAGCCGGTATTGAATGAATTCCAAATTAATATTCAGGGCATACTAATTTGTGTCACATTTGAGAACATGAAGATATTTTGGCATGTATTTTGCATGATGGTCTTTGTTAGTTCAGATGAGTGAAGCAGTCTTTACCTGTGCACTTGAGTGTAACTCCTTAGGTCAGTAAATTCAGCACCTGAGATTTTCCATATGTCTTGCAATATTTTGAGTTCAGCCCTTGTAATGATCTTTATTCTTTCTCTCTCCATCATCACATAGCAAGGGTGCAACCAAAGGGGTAGTGATTTCTAGTTACCCCAGTCTGTTTGGTACAATCACACAGAATTTTTTCTTTAAAATGATTTATTTCATCTTTCCATTCTCAGTTTGACAGTTATGGTGGGAGGTGCTGGAGGACTGACAACTGGAGGGAGAAGAAAAAAAATCAAACTGTGGCATTTGCACATGACTATTGCTACATGGAGAAGTAGGTCTTGGGAAATACTGGGGATTCTTTAGGGATTTTAGTTATCAGTGACAGTGTCTTCATCTGATAAAACTTGAAGATGGTTTTCACAGTCAAAAATAGCTGCAATGGCTATCAAAAATAGCTGTATATTCTTTAAAACCTTTTTTTTTTAACTCACATCCTGAATTAGAGATGTGCTGTAAGTGGCCAGCTCTGTAATGGGTTTTGTTGTAGAGCAATGCACAAACGTGCTGTGGCACAGTTTTTGGGAAACCTGGATGCACAGCATACTTGCTATGGTGATGACAGCTTTGTTAGTTCTACAAGGACAGAGCTACGTACTGCACACCCTCCAAGTATGTGTTCAGAGCCCTACTCAGCACTGCCGATGGCATCGTGGAAAACCAAAAATACCCTTGTTAATGCAGCCAGTGTTGAGAACTTCATTTCCTTAAAAAGAAATCTGGATGTCTTCCCAGACTGTATCTGAGTGCCTCTAACTTCAGAGGATATGACTCTACCAAGAGACTATGAGTAAAATTGATAGTAGAGGGCTTTCTTGCTCTCTTAGAATATTCTCTTTGCAGGCTTCTAATGATCGTGGTTCTTTCCCTCTCCATCACATAACTGGTTACAAATCCTAAGGGAAAATAAACATATATATTGATTCCTAGTTGGTTCAAGATCATGTAATTTGGGGTTGATGAACAACAAATAGTGAACTTGAGTAGTCTAAGTCTAACTGAATTTTCACTGAGAACAGAAACTAGTAAGAATACTGTAATTCACGTTACCTCACTTTTCAACTGATTTTTAACTAGATATTGTGGGGATCAGACAGTCTGTTGTGAAGGGACTATTTTAGTGACATACATGGTGGTATGCAGGCAACTTTCTAAAGCTCTTTTAGGGCATCTGCCCTATAGAGGCTGAACCAGAAGATAGGTCTAACTCAGATGATGTCATTGGTTTTGCTTCTGAGGTGAATTTAGGATGCTTGGTCAATCCTTATTATTTACTATTCAGTAAGGCATTTAAACATGACTTGTTTTACTGATTTAAGGTACAAGTTGGATTGGGACTAGAAACGTGGTTTCCAGGCATTTTTGGGTTATGGTGATAGTTAATCTTTACAACTGAATCAACATTGTTCCCTTCACATGTGTGGTGGTTTGGGTATTACCCCCCTACTTTGGAAATCATCCACACTAGGCTCAGTGGGCTCTTGAAATTGAATGAAGCTCATTATTTACAACTTAGCAGAACATACAAGCAGATATTTACAGTATACACATTTATATACAGAAATATACAAGGTAAAAGGTAATACAAAACCACAACACCCTTCCCAGAAACCTGAGTTCCCAGGAGGGGCTCTCAATTGCCCTTCCACCTTCTCCCACCCCTCAACCTTACGCTAGGTGTTGTGTTGTGCCCCAAGGAAGAATGGAGGTTCAGCCAGTGGATTAATCAGAGAGGAGGAGAGTGAGGTTAGAAATGCAGCCTAGAGCCCAGGCAGTGCCCGAATCCCTTATCTATGTTTGGATTCTTGCTCTTACATATCTCGGCAAGTCTGAGTGAAGTAGATATCACCACTGTTTCTTTTTTCACAGCCTGTGATCTAATTCTTCTCACCAAAACATTCTAGCTAGCATCAAACTAGCACAACATGAGCAATGTTAAACTTGGGTGTGATCAAAATGTGCATAATTTTCTGATTTGGTGGGTTGAAGAGTACTTGCAGAGTGTTAACTTTATGGAAGTTGAAGTTTTGTTTTTCTTTTTTTTTTCCCTAACTTAATCACTGCTTTGGATGTGTTTTCTCCTAGTGGAAATCTTCATTACTATTTACTTTTATCCTGAATTGAAATTGAGTATTGCAGGAGGTATTTTTCTTCTCCATGATTTATTTCTGCTCTCTGACTGATCAGTGTTCTATGGTTAGTGCTCAGGTCTCCAAGAGGCCTGAAACATGGAGGGCACTGAGGTTTATGGAGGTCAAATTGAAGAGGCTGGAAGTAGTGTTTTAACTTGCAGGCAAGTTTTTAATTCCTATTTATATTCAGATTGTGCAAACTAATGTCTACTTCAAAGGAAGACACACTTAAGCCTGTTTTGTGCTACTGTGTAACAACTGAACAGGAGTTACCACTCAAACCTGCTGTGAGTATCAGCTGAACTGATTCACAGATTGCATTTGCTCGGAGGGGACACTCAAAGGTCATCTTGCCATCCCCCTGCAGTGAGCAGGGAAACTTCCAACTAGATCAGACTGCCTACTTCTCTCCATCCTGTGTCTGGGTGTTTCAGAAGTCTGAGATGCTACACTGAAGGTTTGATATGCAGAAATAAAAATCTTGTGACAAGGGGAAAGTCCTGCTAAGGTGACACCTCCAACAGCTTTCGCTGTTATGTTGTCCCAATGAGGCATGATTTCCAGGTGATAGGTACTTAATCATCTTCTGATGAGGAGAAGGAAGCACTGGCTTTATTCTCTCACTGTTTTGTTTTTTTTTAAAGATATTTACCCAACCCAGAAACTCAGACCTAGAATTCAGGATTTGTGGGGAAGCTTTGAACTGATAGCTGATTTTTCCCTGCATCTAGATTTGATTGCAATAGGCTCTGCCACTGGTGTTTCCATGCTGGCAGGTTTTCAGGCACTGATTTAGACCTACAGGTGTTGTGGAGATGAGTGAGCTCCTACTCATAAGTGAGCAAGGTCAGGAGAGTTTTCTTCTGTGTCTTTTTGCTATAATAGATACTATCTGATCTAGTGTACTTTCATCCAGAAAGTGTTAAGCCAAACATCAGGCATTCTGTGGGCAGGTAAGGTATAGTTAGAAACTGGTGTTAGAGGATGGTATTTCAGCTGTGTGTCTGTTTCAAGGAAACAACTGCAGTTGCAATAGTTTACAGGTATGTGATGTGATATTCTGAGAAGTTCAAGTTTGGTTAAGGCAGCTTGAGGATTACAGTGGGTATTAGTAGTAATCAATTACCCCAAAAAATCTTGACAAATTAAATGTCAACCCCTACCCAGATGTGGCTGTTGAAATTCAGATCCAGATGCAAGATTGACATCTTGTGTGTATCTTTGTTACACTGAAACAGTGGCTAAAAACAAACGTTATTCTCCTCTGTCTCTTAGCTAGCAGTTGATCGAGCTCTGTGTCTCTAGTATCTCCTCAATGATCAGGAGTTCTTAACTGCTCACATTTTTCATTCCTCCTGTCACCTGAGAAGTCTTGTCTATTGTTAAACCAAGCAGTAGTGGCTTCCTGGTAAAACAGAAGGAAAGCAAGCAAAAGCTTTTTCCTGTTCTGTGAAGTCTGTTTAATTCTGTTGTGAAATAGTGTTTCTAGTTCAGTTATGAGTGGGAAAACTGGTGCCAGTTTGTACAGCATTTCAGTGCCACTGGAAATGGTCAAGACCTGGGAGGTCACCTAATAATGGTTATTCTCAAGCAGAACTTTTCCCTGTAGTGTGAGTGTGTATACATTCCCTAGAGCTTCAAGTCTTGATTTTTAAAACTCTCCATTAAAGCTCCACTCATTTTTCTTGGGAAATTGTTATCCATGGGAAAGTTTTCCTGTTATATGAGAGGTCAAAATTCAAAGCATGAGATTTAGTTGCTAATGAAGAGATCCTTGGTGAAAAGTTGTGGGTTTTTTGTTGTCTACTGATGATCACATTTCATCTTTCTGAGCACTGTTGCTGGTATCACAGAATCAACCAGGTTGGAAGAGACCTCCAAGATCATCCAGTCCAACCTGTCACCCAGCCCTATCCAGTCAACTAGACCATGGCACTAAATGACTCATCCAGGCTTTTCTTGAACACCTCTAGAACAGTGACTCCACTTCCCTGGGCAGCCCAGATATGTGTGAGGTACCACTGATCTCAGTGGGCCTGACTAGAAGCCATTTGATTCTAGCACCTCTTTTCCTGGATCACTGTGCTGCTTAAGAGTAGGACAGAGCAACTGCCTGTTCTTCAGATTTGACTTGAATGACTTCTGTCTGCTTTCACCTACAAACCAGGAGCCCAGACTGCCCATAGACATGGGTACAGGAGAAAGGTATATGCTTGGCTTTAGGGCAGCTGTGTCAGACCCTGAGCAGTGAAGGCAGAGGTGATGCACTCCCCTTTCACTTGCATTTGCCTTTTCTGCTGATTATTTGTTTTTGTTCTAACACCAGTTGCCCTAATGAAGTAGCTTCTTTCAATCTAGGGCCAAGTACTGGACTGAGTACTAGAAGGTGAATTTAGTAATTCATCAGGAATTATCAGAAGTATCTTTGGTATAAAATAAAAAAGCTCAGTAAGAACATAATGAAAAGAGACAAGAAGCTAAAGAAATATAGAAGCAAGCCTGCAGACTAAGCATTTGGGGGTTGGTGCATATTGGCATTCCTTTGAAATGAATTTGAACTGCTAAATTCCTGGGTTCAGTTCTGTTTGTAGAAGGTATGAGTACAGAGGACCGTAAGTGAAGCCAGTGGATTTATGTTGAGTTTAATTTAAACATTTCAGGTAGCACAGCTATTTAATGAACTTATTATATCATTCCTTTGTGAAAAGCAATCCAGTGATTTCTCTTTTTTGAAAAAAAAAAATTGTTCTGTTATGATCTTGTTTTGATAATTTTCTCCCTTCTTTTCATTTGTATTTTTAAAACTTCTGCACCTTCTGTAGTGTGCTTCAAACGTGTAGCCAGAGTTACAGATTTATACAGATTATTCCACTTTACCTCCCTTCAAACGATGGCCCCACTGGGCTGTGGCACACTGCATCAGATGCTGGCTCTAAAACATTCTGTGGTGTGTCTTATGCTGAAGGAAAGCAATGAGGGAGTTCAGTTGAGAAATGAAGTTCCTGTCATGGAATTACTCTAGCTCTGGTCAGAAGTGTCATTGATTCTGCAGTACTCAAAAGGATCTTCAATGATGTGTTAAATTCAAATGCTTCTAAATTTAGAAGTTTTGCTTTTTGGTGTAAAACTTCTTAGAACTGAGGTGGTTTTTTTCTTCTATGCAGTAAAATACCTGCAAGCTATCTTCTACAGAGATGTGGATCCCTTAATTTGTTGCTTAAACAATAACATAATTTTTGGAAGCTTGTTTAACAAGGTTTTTCAGTACATGTACCCAGAAAGCTTTCCCTAGAGAGGGATTCTCTCACTCTCTAACATAATTTTGTCAAATGCCTCTCAGGTGTTCATTCTTCCAGTCTTCTTGTGTTTGGCCTGTACAAATACAGCAAATTTACATTCTGTAAAATCAAAGAATAATAACCAGAAAGGCCCTGAATCTGTAAGCCTGTATATGTTTTATTTCAAAACTGGATTTTGGAGGAATTGGTGTCTAGTGGCTCCTGGTGATGCTGCCTGGCTTGAGTCCTCAGGGTCATGATTAGAGGGGAACTTCTGTCCCTTCTCTCACCTAGGATATCAGATGTGCAAGTATCACCAGAAAGGAATTTCCGTTCATGTCAGATTGGGTGCTTGCCTGTCTGCTTGAGCTCTTTTAAGAGTCTGCTACATGGTGACCAGGCATTCATCCATCTTAAGATGGACTTGATTTAACAGAAACCTGACAAAATGTTTGAACATCAGCCACTTCAGATGTCTCTTAGACTGGCTGCTTCACCTTCTCTGGTGAACTAGGCAGGTCTTTGCATGTTACAGGTATTGGACCACCACTCTTCAAAGAGATATTCTTGCTGAGGGAGACTTTTCTTAAGCTATTTGAGTTCCTTTCTCTTGCTCTCACAAGTGAGTTATCTTGCCTTATTCATTACTGTTCTGTTCACTTTCACAGCTAGTCCTCATTTAAGGTTAAACCCAAACAGTAAGCATCTCCATACCCGGCCAGTAATCAATATTCTTTAATGGTTAAGTGACAAAACCAAGATATTGTAGTTAGCACCTGTGAAAACACCCCAGAACCTCTTGAACTAGCTGCTCCCAAATAAAATCTTTCTGAAAAAGCAACTGTGTATTGCCAGCTTCTTTTTAACCTTGATGACTATTAATTATTAGTCTTTCTCCAAGACAGGCTATCGATGTGAGACAAGTATCCTTGTATACCTCTATCCTCAGGAAGCAACCATGTATGTTGGAAAAATTCCTTGACAAAATGTGTTAGCATTAAGTGCTGAGCATTTTAGAAGCTTTTGTCAAGAGCACAGGACTGAATTTCATACCTGGGATTTAGAAGGTTCTGCAGGAGACTAAAGGGAGGAAAAACAACAAATCAACAGGGGAAGTAGTATCAGGTGCAGAAGGAAGAGCAATAGTAATGGAAAAATAGCACCAGCCCCAGTTGTGAAGATAACTGTAGCACAACACAGTTGACTTTGTATTCTATGATGAGCTGTCAGAGGCAGCTATGCATAAGCATCACTAAAGACCTGCTCTAAGTCTTAATTTGATCCCTTGGTCCATGTACCTATAACTGAGAAGTGAGGTTTGTGATACCATGTAGAGAAGAGCGTCTCAGCCTGATGTGCCAAGTCTGTATCCTGTATCTTCTCAAGTGAACAAGGTGATACTGTTTCCACACCTTGTCTTCTGTAGTTTGGATTAATTCACTTTCTAAGGGATTGCTTTTTTAAAACCAGTAACAATCTCAAAGTAATAGCTTCAGATTGCAAGATGCTGTGGAAGAGCTCTGGCTGGCTGATGTTTTACACAAACTACTACAGCTTTCCTTGCAGGTTTGAAAGATCACTTCTAAAGCAAAGGATGTGAAAAGATCAGGATTGTCCCTATAGTTCTTTTTTACTTGCACTGTGTCTCATACGTAAATATCACCAGACCTAAGATTATTAATTGCTTCTCAGTTAGTCTGAAATCCTTTGGAGTCAAATCTCACCCTTTTAAAAATGCTTTATTTGTTTACTTATTTATTTTTAACCTCTTAGCACTACAAGGGTTGACTTAGAATTTTAATTTAAACCCCATCTTCAAGTGGAGACTGTGCTCTGTACATGAGTTGTCTGGTGGTAAGGATGTTTGTGAGGCACTCTGAGCGGGTGCCTGTTTCCTGACGTGTATCGGTAACTGGATATAGCAGTGTGGGCTGTATTATGTATCAAAGCTGGTTTTTCAGATGCCTTCTAATGTTTGAGGAGTTTTAACTGGACAAAAGGACAATTTCAAGTTTGTCACTTTCAGTGTAGTGGAACACATGATGAAGAGCACAGTGAGGTGTGTCTGTGTGTACTCAGCAAGAGGACAACATTTTCGTAGGTTAAGTGGACGTTTTCTGCATCCTCATATGCAAAATAAATAAAATAAATGAGCTAACCTTGAACCTCTTCGGCTTGTCTCCTGTTTCTGCACAGTGACTCTGCTCCTCTGAAGTGCAGAGGAAGAGCTGTCCATGTTAATGAAGCTTTCAGGACATTGGCGTGGTGTGGACTGATGTGGGTGCCTTTTCAGTTGAAGCAGGAGTCTCTGTGTGTTAAAGCTGCACCTCGCCCTGCATTCTCACTCAGATGAAGGAACTGGTGTTCAGCTGGCACCGGACTCCACAGTTTTGGCTGATAAGGCTTAGTGTAAACAAACACACGTCTGTGAATTATCTGGCATGAGGATTAGTTAGGGGTGCTGGCTTCCTATAGCCCTAATCTAGTTGGCCTAAATGATTTATAAACTGGCAACATGATAAATGTTGTTTTAAGTGGACAAATCACATTGCAGAGGTGTAACTTTCTGTCAGTATGTAACATGACCGTTTCTCTTCAGGGAAGAATAACAAAGAGCAGCAAGGGTAACAGGATCACAAGTAGGCATATTCCTTCTCTACAGCATAAATCATTAGAAGGGCACTTCTTTCCTCTTTTCTTGTCCTTCTTCATCCTTTTCCCCCTTCTTTTTTTCTTTTTGGTGCTGTTTTTTAGCACTTCCATATAATTTTGGAAAGCTAAGCACTCCACTTGATTTGTGCTGCAGTTCCTTCATAAATCTATGAAGCTTGTCTCCATCAAGCTGTATTTTCCATTAAAATATGGTTCCCAAGTGATTTCCAATACTATGAAAAACATGTAGCCATAAGTCTTTCACTGATTGTTTATTATCTGTTTAGGTGCTCCTGAGAATTTTGACAGCTAAGACTTGTATCATGTGTAATGTAATAAAAGTGGATGTCTTCAGCATAACAGGGATAGCTGCCCTTTCATTTCTGCTTGCCAGGGTTGTATTCATTTTCTGTGCATTGGTGCTTTCTTTATCATAAAACTTTGAGTCTACTCCAAATCAGATTAGTTTAAACTTTGTGTTCATCTATAGATGAACAGAAACCCCAAAAGGAAATCTGAACAAAACACAACAGAAGCTTTCCTGTTACAAACAGCACAGGAAGCAGTTATGACAAAGCTACTATTTACTCTGGAGGAGTAGATACACTTCAGCTGTTCCACCTCTGCAGGAGATGTGGTGGGACATTCTACCTATCTGTCTTGGATCTCTTTAGCAAGCATGTTGTGGGCTGCGATATATTAAACACCTCTCAGTAGCTGCAAGAGGTTAGTGCTTTAAGATGCTGGTGTGTTCTGGAGTTTATGAAAACGGATGGGAATCAGTTAATGTTTGTCTGTAGGCAAAAAATGCAGGCAAAGTTCCCTCTGGCCTTTAAGTGAACTTTGCATTAGGATTACAGGATCAGCCCCTGTGTAAGCACTGATTAGCTGGTAGTACATGGTAACACTTGGGCAAGAAATAAAGCCTTACCTAAACTTTGGCAGCATACTGTGAGTTCAGCTCATCAGACCTATGTATATCACCTCTATTACCAAAAGTGATGTTGTGTTTTCCTGCTCTCTGTTGGTTTGTCTGAATTGCAAGAAAAACCATAGCCAGCATGCCAGGGTACTCTGGAAGGCTTTTGCTCGGAAAAGTTTGACAGTGATAGCTCCATCACAGAGAAGGGAAAGAGGAGACCACCTTGGAGGTGGGCTAAGAGACGAGAAGCAGGTTAACATGTATTTGCTGACCCTGTGGTTAATTTGAGGGCCAGTCTTCTGTATCACCTCATCACTTAATCAGTAGAATAGGGAAGTATTGATTTTAATTGCAAACCAGTATTGGACTCAATTAAAATAACTAATAGTTATTAGAAAGAATAGTAATTTAAATGTTAACTTTATAACAAGTAAGCAAAATTATTTACTGTGGTCAGGAAACCTACCCATCTTGAACTCCAGCCTTTGTAACATGGAATGTCCTCTCCTTGCCCTGCAAAGAGATGTCCTTCCCAACGGTATTCATGCAGTGGCTAAGGAGATTTGATATAACCTTGGATTTGCATTGTATCTTCTCCAGTTGGACCTCAGAACTGGTTGTCCAATGAGAGACTACCGTTCCCTAAATGCTTGGTGAAGCACTTAATTGTGAAAATAACTAGTTTACCTCACAACATCAATTTGAAAAATTACTCATTAATTTTTTTAGGTGCAGCCGCCTTCCCTGGAGGACAGAACTACTGATCTCATCTGTACCTAAAACCTTGGCTTTGTTTGCTAGCAGGCGTGTCTGATCTGCAAATGAAATTTGGCTTACCATTTCTCTTTCCTTATAAACACCCTTGACTGCACCTTTGGCAGAACACATAATTAAACAGTTGTGGCTTATACTATGCAGGCTAAGCAGAGCTGGCAGGGAAGAGTTTAGATGACTACCATGCCACACAGAAATATTGTGTTTCTCTTCAGTTTTCAGTGGCATGTACTAGCAAAGTAAAGCTGAAGCTCTCAGTGCTGTGCAAGCTTAAAAGGTTTGACTTCAGGCTTTCTTAGTATTTGCTTAATGTACTATTATTTAAGCCTTAATCTATGCAGCTGGTTGACAAATAAGTCAATACAAATGGAGCACAGGAATTTAAAGGAGCTGAGATATGAATCAGAACAACTACCTGAGAAATGCTTTCTCTATGTACAAGAGCTTCAAAGCGTCCAGATCTTGTTCATATTAAATATACTGGATGGTTCATTTCCTCCAGAGGCTAACACTGGAGTTAGCCAATGCAAACCCCATCAGTAGATTTGCTGTTCAGTTTTCACTGTTTAATATTATACTTGCCCAGAACTGAAAAAGCTTTAGCTGCTGCAAACGGATTTTAGTTGATTTTTTTAAATAAATGTTTTGTTTTCAAACAATTTCATTGGATCATTGTTTCCACTGGATGCTGGCCATTACTAGCTAAGTAATTCCATGTGGAGGAATCTTCTGTATTGCTTTTAGACTACAGAATTGCCATTCTCTGCCCTCAGTCTTGACTGTAGGAGTTTCATCTTTTAAAACTCAACCCTCCTTTTGTTAACAATAGGAATGCTCCAAGTCATACCAGGGAAACTGAACTAGGATGTCCTGGAACTGCTCAATCTGTGCATGAAGTGTACAAAGGTTCTTCATTCCAATAGGTGACTGCCTTCCAAATTTCCTCCCAGTGTGTGCTTTTGTTCTTAGTTTGCAATTTTAGCACTGATTCAGTCCTGAAATAAAAACCTCTAAAAGAGCAAAGCTTGATGCAGATAAAACCCTCTGGGTTATGATCCATTCATTTAGAGCTGAATGGCCTGCTCGTTAATGTCATCTGCCTTATGACCAATTACTAGATATCTCCTTATTAAGCAGAAAATCACTTTTGCCTGGCGTTGTAAACTAGCTTAATAGCACTTCACCTTCTTATGCATCATAGCAGTTGGCAAAAGAAAATTGGGACCGTATGGTTCATTTACTGGCTCTTCCAGCATTTGAGAGAGTGCTTTTATTTTAGTTTAAATTAAATTGGACACTCCAAATATTTGTCTTACCTCAGCAGGGATGTGAAAACTAAGATGTCAGAGCTTTAGCTCTGCCACTTGAAAAGGATGGTATTCCTGAATGTCTTGGTACTGTTTCCTGGGAGGGTGTGTGTGTGTGTGTTTAGAAAACTGAACCCACCAGCTTGGGAGAAAGAAAAAGCTTTAGTTGTCCAGTTGCCTTTCTTGCCCTGATCTCTCTTTTCAAGTCAGGCTTCCAAGCCCTGTTTCCATCTTAGTACACTAGTCTTTCCTGGCTGGCTATGGGCTTCTTGTACTCCTTGAAGGACTACATCAGCTGCTTCATCGAGCTTTGAACTTCCACACTCACCACCCATTTTCCAAGTAAGGTCCCATGATTGTGGATTGTGCTGTTCCTCTTGGCTGTTTTGCAAAATTGTTCTCAGCTTTCCCAATCCCAGATCATATATTCTCCTTTTCCCTTTGGCAGGGAAGAATAATTGCTCTATAATAGAGAGGTTTGCATTCAGATTATATTTCCTAAATATACTAATTCAGATGTTGTCTGCTTGAGTGAACTGTGCTTTTAAGTCATGTCTCGGCCTCTCTTTTCATGCCCCTGAACTTCCTTCTTTGCTTTTCCTGTGCCTGTTTCAGTTTGAATTTGCCTTAATTTGGATGCTTTAGTTGAGAGGATCCATACCAGGAGTTCCAGGCCCATGTGGTACATATAATTGTTCTGCCTTTCGGGGGCTAATAGGCCTGGAGTCATGTTCTAAGATTGTGTTTCATTTCTTTATGACCACATCACCAGGCTTGCTTAGTACTTTGTAAATAGCAAATATGCCCTGGTCATCTGTTGTTGCTGCCACCTGAGATACTTCCACTTCATTGCAAAGATGTTATTGATATTGGTCCCCAAAAGTGTTCAGGTTTTACGCTCTTAATTTTCCACTGGTACTTCCAAGTCTCAAGTTCATCCCTTTCCTCTTGTGGAAGACACCCAGCCTTCCCTTTACACACCAGCAAAGCCTCCCTTGGGCTGAAGCAGGGTTACAGTCTCACCTTTGTAGCCTGCATGTAGAAGATTCAACCTATTACCTCCAGTGAGATTGTAGTCTGCAGTAAGATAGCAAATCTGTGGTCAGAGGATGTAGCAAGATGATCTCTCTAGTTGATGGTAAGCATGGACAGTTGTTTCCAGATGTGTGTGGATATTTCCCAGTAGCAATTTACAGCTCATACTCTCACAGTGGCTTTAAGAGAATTGTATGTCATGGGATAGGATGAGGTTTAGCTACTAAACCCTGCTTCTACATGCTTTAAGGTAAGATCTGATGCAAATCCTTATCCTAGGACTGTCAGTGATGTCTTCAGAGCATGTCACCTTTTTCCATTCAAATGTAGTTTATTAATTTAGTGATGTATAACAACTGCTGGCAGAATTGGAAACAATATTTAGTCAATAGGCAGAGCTGGTTTAATAAATAGATAGCACTGTTTAGTTAAAAATGTGTACTAGTACTGCCAGTGATGGCAGTCATAGCTAGGATCTGTCCCACTGTGTCCACACAGCAAAAGAAACCGTTTGTTTATAAATTTCCTAAAGATTAAAGCCAAGATTCTTTTTTGTCTCCTGACTCTGGAGCTTTCATGTTTCAGACTTTTGTTTACTAATGTGAGCCCCAACAGAAACCACCTTAGTTTACACATTGAGAGCCTAACAAGCTCACTTGCCTACTTGACTGAGAAGTTAAACCAACAAAATCCAAGAAGATGCAAATAATGAAATCTCTTGTATTCTCTGAAAAATCTGATTTTTGCATGGGTACACTTGGAAATATTTCTTGTCATGACCAAGATTATTTTCCCAGATGGTGATGCTTCTGAGAAATACGTTGAGTTCTGCACAGTAAGAAACTGGCCTGCTTGACACTAAATATTTCAAATGGGAGTTTGATGCTGCAAAGGGATTCATGGACATGGGCACAACCACCAACATGTAGCTGGGATGCTGGGTTGGGTTTAATGAAGGAGATGTGGCCTGAGTTGTGGTAGGACTGTGGTTTCCGTTGTCCAGAATCACAGGCTTTTTACATGCCTTGTTGTATTTATGAAAATTACTTGATGCTGTGACTAGTTCAGGGAACTTCAAGACTATTGGGTTGCCTTTATAATCTTGTGTTTGGTTTTTCCTTAACACATTAATTTTCAAACTTGTGGTTTCCAAATGGCAACAACTGTCATTTGTCTCAGGCATAAATCAATTAAGGAAAGTCTCAGGACACTTCATATATTTTGGGTTATATGTAGAAATGCCCTGTCAAGAATAACGCTTTCTGGTGTGAGCTCTTGGCTTTGCAAACTTGGAATGTGTTTTGTATGGGTCCTCACAATTGTTCATGCTTGGATTGAACATTTCTGGTTTGCTCTTTGAATATTTGGTAAAGGAAAAAAAAAAAGAGGTAGAAACTTAACAAGTATAAATCCAGGAAAGAATGTTACAAGGAACTTTCAAGTATTTGCCCAGCACTGGGTCTTGCACATCCTCCTCTTCTGCTGGAACAACTGGTCTTTAAACATTCCCACTTGAGCAGCTGGATTCGTTACTGAACCAACAGTCAGGAATCAAGGGATATGGCCTTTATCAAATGTAATAATCCTTTGAGGACTGCAGAAAGAATACAGTTGTCTTTAAAGATCAGCCTGCTCAGATGAAAACTAAGCAGAAACTTGGATCAAATTCCTGCCTGTAGATGCATTGTGAAAGCCAGCTCTTCAGTGTTTTGCAATAGAAAATAGTGATTTGAGCAAAACATTGTTTCTTTTCATGGCCACAATGTTAATTCCCTCTCTCTCTTTTTAAAAAATCTTACTCTCGACATAGAGAACAGAATCTGTCCTATATATTGTAGCATGGGGAGAGAAGTGCATAAATACAAACATGTCTAAATAAGTGAATGCAAGGCAGACTAATTCAGAGAGCCTTGCCACATCTGTTAATGTTCTATGTTACGAGATTGAAGCTATAACATAGTTATGTGAATTATAAACATCTCTTTAGCAAGTCATATATTAACCATAATAATTTTTAAAGGGTGGAGTGTAATTTATTCAATGTTGTAAGAAAAAATAAGGTAAATGAGCTAGCTCAGGGGTGGGGTGGCAGCAAACTGCTTGTGGAGACTCTTATTCCCTGAGGTGATAGAGGTTAAATGCATTACAGAGCTTATAGCCTTGCTCCCTAGAGAGAGAGGGGCCAGACGTTTCTAGCTGACATGTCAAGGACACCACACATTTGCCACCTCGACTAATGGTAAGATACCGAGCTGATAGCAAGGTTGCAGTGGCAATTTTCAGAGAGGAAAATGGAACACAATAGGTGGCTCCTAATTAGAGAGGAGGGCAATATGCTGGGACAATCTTAGTGTTTCACTGACTGAAGAGCTTGAGAGCAGTAATGCAAACTTGGAGTATTATTAAAGCATTAATGACCAAGAAAACATTTTAGGTGAAGGTTCCACAAAGAAAGGCTCTACAGAATAACCTTCATAAGGAAAGTTTTTGCATGAGAGTCAGGCCTGGTCCTACACCATTGAAACTGGTTATATGGATGAGTTTTCTCTTGTGAGCTTCCACTTCAAATTAGTAACTTCACTTACGAGCAGATGGACAGATATGTAGAAACAGAAGGGAGGGCCACACTGCAGTGGTCAAAGGGGGTTGTGTCAATAGATATGCACGTGAAAACAGATGCCTGGGGAGTGGTGGGATAACTGTGAAGAAAAAGATGTAAGGACATCAGAGTCTAACAGTGAACAGAGGAAGGACTTGGAGTAGGCATGTAGAAGTGCAGGGAGGGGAAGCAGTAATGAGCAGCATTAGCTGATTCCAGTGTCATGACTCAAAAGCATGATTTTTATGGTAGAAATGGAGATCTTCTAGCTAGCAGGTGCTGTACAGTAGCATATTAATGAGACTTGGAATTGGGGAAACACAGCAAGCCAAAGCTGGGATTCCTGCTTGCAAAGCTGTTTTTTCTGCAGCTATTTTAAGTCTCATCAGAAAGTAATATATTTCTTTTAATATCCTTTTACCATCACTCTTCACAAAAGTCCCAGATACAGAGAGGATTACATAGGTAAACAGGTACTCAGAATATGGAGCATGCTTTAGGAGAGCAATATTGCTTCTTTATGAAAACTTTCTTCACAAATCTTAGGCATTGTCCTGAAGAGCTTGATGAGACAATGAGTACATAATAGATAACAGGAGAAAAAGGCAGACTTAAGACCAGCATTGTTCCAGTATTTTCTGCTGCAGAGGTAGACCTGGTAACAGACGAAGTGCGAAAGTGAAGGTGTGGGATTTGCATGGTGACTTGAACTGGTTTTGAGCTTAGCTGCTTCCTAGCAGAGATGAGCAAACTGTTGCAATAGATTGCACTCTCACGTTGGGTGTAAGGAAATGCTCCACTGATTTAGATACATGACACTCATACAGCAACAAAAAGCACATACCTGCTGTTCCTCTGGCAAGCTCCTGCCTTTCCAGCTACCTCTCTTGCCCAACAAGCCTCAAGAATGCACACTCCCTTAATCCTCTGCTGGGAGGTTTGGGGCTTGGTGGAAGAAAACATCTTGAGCGGAGTGAGGGTTGTTTGGAGAGAAAAAAAAAATCAGTAAACTCCAACCTCCAAGTGAACCTGCTGAGGCTGATTTGCTGCCAGCTTTTGGGAACAAAACTGCAGCACTCAGTTCTTGCATCCCATCAGTTCCCACAGCCTGGAGGGTTCACACTGCTCTATCTGGCACCTCTTCCCGTGTCAGAACAAGGCATTGTGTGTGTGATTTCAACATGCTTCTGGTTTTGTTCTAACTGCCAAGAAATACTAGTTGTGTTATTATGAAATGATTGAGGAGTATTTGCTCATACAAATTATTTGTTTTAAGAGTTTAGTAATTAAATGTCAACACCACAGTGCTGGTGTCTGAAAAGCTCTCGGGTGCAAGCCCTGCTCTAACTTGAAGCTACAATACACTGCTTCTCTTCTCTCAAACTAGATTTGTTTAAAGCACCCTATTCAGGAGAGCTCATCTCGCTGTAACATGCAGTCTTTGGCCTTCAAAGGCACCCTTGTGCAAAGGGTGTGTTGCATTAATTTGTTCAGCCAATTTAGGGTGTGTGGCATTAATTTGTTTGGCCAATTTGTTTAGAATCTGGCAGAGCATAGGCACCTAGTGCAATGTCTGTGCATAATGCCTGTGTCATCTCCAAACCAGATCTCAAGAGCAAAAGATTTACTGCATGGTGCCTGGCCACACCTTAAGTCCATGCTCAGGAGAAACAAAGGTAGGAAATGAAGTGACAAGGTGCTTGTTGAGGTTGAATATGAAAATGCTTTTTATATGTTGAATGATTGATTTCCACACCTACTGCCTGAGCTGCAGGAGTAAGTTATGACACGAGTGCTATTCACTGCCAGCACTGACTGTGGTCACCTGGGACACAGCAGGTAATAATCGTACCCACAGGAAACCCTGCTTTACCTCACTGGAAAGCCACACTCAATTCAGTATGAAATTGCAACCTTTTGGTGCAATAGTGCAGAGGTTCCTGCAGGTTGTTAATGCTGTGCTCTTGGAGCTTTTGATTTGCATAGAAATAAACTTTTTAAACCTTAGACAACTGTGCATGATGCTTGTCTCTTATTTGTTGCCTCTAATAATCAAGAGATGACATAGTGCTTTCCAAAATAGTTATTTGGAAGGAATACCTAATTCCAATTAAAAATTACAGAAGTGACCAAGATCATCTTTAAAAGTAAGCAACCATTGCTCAAATTATGAGCATCTGTGAGTGTCCAGACTTCCAGCACTAGGCTTTACATTGAATAGTTGACTTAAAAAAGCTTTGTCTTAACTTTATTCCCTCTTTAGGGAAATAGGGTCCAGTATTAAAGCTAATGGGAGAGACTGTACCATTTTCTCTTTTCCACTAAAACTTCTTTTTCAAAATAGACTGTCAGAAGCTAGCTTTCTTCAGAATTTAGGCTAAATGTCCTGAGATTTTTGCTGTCATTCTAGGAACACATCTGCATTCTGAGACGGGTGGTGACATTGTGGCAAAACTTTCACTTAAGTCAGATTTTTCACCCTGGGCGCCTACACTGCTGAATTTAGCAGAGTAGGTGAGTGCAAGAAAGATTATCAGACTTAGATGTGTTTCCATCCAGACCTTCATATATGCACAGGTATAGTGGAATAGGGTGGGAATTGTGGCACCTTATTAAGGAAGTCCTTACATATGTGTGGAGTCACCAGGCTTATTTTCTGGACAGCTGGGAGTGAGGTCTCAGTGAGCTGCTGGAGATTAGAACGGTGCCTTCCACAGCATGTGTGTGCAGAAGTGCTCCCGTTTCCCAGAATAAGACTGAACACTTCGGTGTGGTAAGGATGCTAACAGATGACCTACAGAGAGCTGTGCAATCTAGAGCCAAGGGCTTTATGTCAGGCTTAGAGGTTTTGAATAGTAACACACTTTTCAAAGAGCCTCAAAGTAATTAGCCTTTTGCTCCAAGTTGACACACTTACACTTTTAATATCAAGAATAAGGAAAAAGACTAAGGCTTCTAACCTCAAATCCATAGCAGCTCAGGCACTTTCACCTCTCTGGTTTTGTTATGACAGCTCTTTGTTTGGCTGATAGTGAGTGGTGTTTTGAATAGAAGTGCTTTTGTTGCATGCTTTGCTACTTTCCTGTAATAAGGGAGGACTTGGAGGTTATGCAGCAAGGTGCTAATTGACATTAACACTCAAGACAGGAAATGCTGACACAATTTAAAATTAACATCCTGTCAATATACTGCTGACCTGTGTTAAATGTGTGTTTTGTCAAACTTTCAGAATTAGATTTTAATACAGAAACAGTGTAATGCTGGGAGTATTGCTGGTCTTGAGGAAAAGTAAATTGAGATGTCACCAAGCTGTTCTCCGCTGTAGCTCACCTTTTCCCAAAGAGAGAAGGTTAAAATTTGCCCCCAGAGGTCAACTATCTGTAAAAGAATCTAAAAGAGATAAATTTTGTGTGTTTGTGATCTATTACTAAAAGAACCTGTCCCTCAGTTGTCAGTTTATTCTAGATGTTTCCTTACCAATGACAAGGATTCCTGGAAATATTTCTTAAAAACTGATGTAGCAGATATATGACAGCTTGCCTCAAGTCAGGCTATCCTGGTAACCTATCTATAAATTAAAATGAATAGACCACTGGCAGAAAAAAAATACAGCAATGGACAATGAAAGAAGCTCCTTTACAGGTGCATTCATTCCTTAGCAAAGCAGCTTCTTGATGAATCCTAGTAGAATTGGAGGTGGGGAAAATGGTGCTGTGCCCCTAATTCACAAATTATCAGGCAATGTAGTGGTATTTGTACATAGCTGTTAAAGGGCACACAAGCTATATCAAACCACTATGCAGCTCTGGGATGATGCTGTACGTTTCCTTTTGGTTATGGGTGACAGTAGCTACTTTTAAACTGAAACCCTCCTCTTGACTACTTATGTGAAAAACTCTGGTGGTACTTGCACAGTGAGTATCCCAATCCTAGTTATTTGGCTTTGAAGAAACAGATGATGCTGATCTCTGTAAAGCAAGTCAGAGCCTCTTCTTGGGAAAGCTAGAAGATAAGTCAGAATAATGTCAAATAAGAGGAAACAGACAGACCATGCTTGGGTGTGGGCTGACCTGGTGAAGGAGGCTGTTTGCTGAACGTTAATTGGAGGTTGTCTCAGGCATTAGGCATGGCACAAAACCAGGCATGAAGCCAGGAAAAGGTGCTGAAGAAAAGGAAGCAATTGGAGAAGACTGGGTTGCATGGGAGGAGTGGAAGGTGGAGCAAAGCAGTTTGAAATGAGGGATGTTGATAGGAGCAGAGCTGCGCAGGCTCAGGGAGTGTGGAAGTGGTGCAAGTTACGTATCACTCCTGGCAAACTTTCTCTAAGAAAACAGTAAGTGGGTGGCCTGTTGCTATATGCACTTCCCACTGATGGCTCCTGGGAGTAGGCCAATATTGTGCATTGCAGTTAAGGTTACAGTAAGACTGGAAAAATATTGGCTGTAGTCCTGGTTCTGCAAACTATTTGCACAGGGCGTCTATTGTCATTAATAATGAGTGCTCTGAGGTGGCTGTTCCAGATTGACCTATTTCACACACACAAGATGCTCCCACAGAGAGATGCTGCTCTACTGGAAAGTGATTCTTTAAAGCAGTTGCCACACTAGGTGGAACGTCTCTAAACTGACACCATCTGAGTGGTCTTATCCTGCATTACAGGGCACTAGTTGGGTTTGCAGGATGGTTGCTCTGAGCTATGGGAGAAGAAAATGAAATTTTTTGAATGGAACATATATTGGAGACTTAAGACTTTTCTCAAATCTTTTGGCAAAGGACTCTCAGGTCAAATTATTCCCTATTGAACAGGCTGTGTTTTCCTCTGGTTTAGTCCTTTCTGTCAAAAATAAAGAATTCTTGTTTCACGTCTTTCTTGTACTAAACAGATCAATTTCTTAGTAAGGAACTCAACTATTGTGGTCACACTGTGCTGTTGGGGAGAAAAAAATTACCTTCCACTACAAAATGTTTGTGTTGGCTGCTGAGGTTTCTCTTGACTTACTCTGTTGGGAATGAATAATTAAGAAGTGAACTGAGAGGTGAAAAAGACCTCTATGTGCTTAAGTCTAATGTCACAGCTTTCCAAGGACAAAGCTTTTAGTACATAGGTTTCTCTGTCAAGCAGATGAAATCAGCAGCTAAGCAAGATACCAAAGAGGAGTCAAAGCAGAGAATTCCCAGTTGGAAGCTTTTAACATACACTTAGAACAGATATTGCATGAAATGGATGCAGAGCACACATATGTGGGGTGCACAGGCAACACACAAGGTGTTAATAGTTTAAGCTGATGCCAAGGAAGAAAAAGAGCAGATGGGGTCAGCTACTGTTTCCTGAGCTAAATGTTCCTTTTCTTACGCTGGTCAGAGCAAGGGGTGGTTTTACAATGTGCAAAATGTGTAATTAAAATGAAACTCACACTGACAGAGAAAGGGAATGGTGAATGGTGACCTTGCATGCTGTGTCTGTAGAGCATTTGGGGACACATTGTTTCAGCGGAAGTTATGTTGGCTTTGGGCATTCTTTTTACTAAGTGAACAAGAATAAAGTTCTATGTTAATTTGTAAGCATTGCATGAAGGTTTTCTCAGGAAAAGGCAGTGTCAATGGTACTGTAAAATATTGAGAAATACACCTTTGTTTTTCCATTTAAAGCCAGGGATATTGTCACAGCTTGTAAGCTGTAAAAATTCAAACACTAAATAGGAGAGGAAAAAAAAAATTACTTACCTGTTCTACTTGTTTTCTGCTGTTAGGCTTTTCAATACTTTGTTCACACAGCTGTTTAGGCGTGTAGGTTCCCAGTTGTACCTTACTAACACAGCTACCCAAGTTTACCTTGCAAATCCTTTTAGAAAAAGACTTGGAATAGGAGCCATAGAAAACTTCCTGTTTTCAGACACACCTTGGATGATACAGGTGGGCCTACTAGGAGAGAAGAGTGGAATTTGTGTCAGAATGAGTGTGCCACTGACCCTCCTTGGTGGTGGGTGGAAAGGCAGTCTGTATGAGCTCAGATCTTCAGCTTTTGAGTTGTGGCTTTTGCTTTTCCACTTGCCTAGAGGGAAAAAATCTCTCTTGTGCTCTTTTGAATTTGAGAGTCCTGGGGGGGACAAGAAACTCTGGCCCCTGCTCCCAATCCTCCTAGATTTTTAATCTCCTAGACTAATTGAAGAATCAACAAGTCTATCATCTTCCTTGCAATGAGATAAGAATCCTTAGGAGGCAGAACATTCTGCTTTCAAAGAAGTTAGTGCATAAAAAGGTTCATTTAGACTGTGTAGACATCTATCTATGTATGTTGGGCAAAGAGAGGGCTGGAGTGATTCTTGTTATCCCTCCCATTCTTCCAGCTGTGGCTAGTGAGTGCAGGTTGAATGCATGATTCTTACAGAGCACCTCTCCATCACCCAGGCCTTTTGTCAATTCACCAAATGTGACAATTACAGCATTTTAGAGATGAGACTTTCTAATCCTATTACTCATTCATCAACCTGCAGATGATAGAAGCCAGATCGAACAGTGCCAAAAGAGCAGTGAGGAGCCTTCTCCAGCGCTGTGAAACTAGGCTTAGCTCAAGCACAATAGGTGTGTAATTTAAGGTTTTGTTGAGCTGAAATCCAATCACATACTTGACTGGTAGATCACAGAAAGACACAGACAAAAAGAATGAGATAATTCTACCTCACATAAACACTTGAATCTGACTTTGACTTAATAACAAGTGTGTGATCAACCTTACACTGTTTCTATCATATTTCTTTTTTTTTCTTACTTGAACATGGAGATGGGATGGCACTGAAATACTTTGTGTACTTGGGCACCAGCCAGTAGTATTTTAAAAACCCAAACAACAAACCAGAGGGAAAAGGAGGAACTTGCTTAGGCAAATAAATGGAGAAAAAGTGCAGGTGCTCATTATGTGAAAGATAATATGAAAGTTTAACTTCGCAATTAGCTCAATGCTATTCTTATCAGCATCTGATACCTATTGCTTTCCCAAGGATAGAGAAGATCTGGCAGAAACATAAGGAGAGCAAAGCTAAAGAAGTTAAACCTTGGCAACAGGAAGAAATATACTGTGAACCTTACTACACTCTCAGTCTCTTGTAATGAAAATACTCCTTTTCCTTTGTCTGGTTACAGAGACATTGCAAGAGGAGCAGTGAGAGCTTTCATGAGTGGGTGAAGTAGATGCTGAGATCCTTGAGTTGCAGCCATGTGCCAGTGTAGGTCACTTAACTATGTGCAGGGGAGTGGAAAGAGAGGGGTAGGACTGGGGGTCCTGACTGGAATATTTTGTGGAAACCAGAAAGTGGATTTGCTGTGTTCCATGTTTAAGAAGGTAGCTTGTCAGTAGATGGTGTGTTATTTAGATTCAGTCTTGCTTGATACAGCCTTCACTCATAGTGGCCTTTATACAGCAGCAGAACAAACTGTAGATCATGTAAGTTAAGAACTTTGATAGGAAAACTGCACTTGGAACACTCACATTTACATCCAACTCCATTATCAGTGCTGCTCTTCCATATATAGTGTAGCAGCCCAGCTTCTCTGGCCAAGGAGAAGTCCTCTTCAAGACTAAAGTTCTAAAACCACATTTCCATAGTTTTGGTGTTCACCTTCAACTCGTTGAAACTGTTCAGTGGGATTAACAGTGCATGAAATTTGGTAATAAGTTGTAGGTGTCATGAACTAGACACTCAGAAATATAGGCCCCCAACTTGGAGGGGATATTAAAACATGAGTATTGACCCAGTGCTAGGGAAAATGGCAAAAAAATTTCATGTCTTGGGTCTGGCAGAGGCTTAAGTGCCCTAGTATAGTAGTTGAAAAAAGTTGGGGGGTTTAAAGTTTGGAGATCAAGACATATCTGCAAGCCATCTGAGTTGATATGTAAGGTTTTAAATGTGTTAGATCTTGTTTCACGAGTACTGGACTTGCACTAATGTACAAGCGGTATAGTGGCAGCCCATGAACGTGGGCAGAGCATAAGTCACGTGGAAGCCAGTTGTCAGAGCTAATCTGCAGCAACAGGTAACACTTGCACTGTCCTTGTGCCAAAAAAGAGCAAGCCTTCATGTTAGTAATATGGTGAAACAAACAAGAAGCTCAGCTGCATAAAATGGAAGGAGAATCCTGGGGGTCAAAGAGTTAAGATGAAGTTTGCCGCTTGACATCAGCTGTAAGAGACAAAAATCCAAGCAATGTTTTGCCAAAGAAAAAAATTCCTTGCCAGTTTGCAGGGTATTGGGTTCAAAAGCATACATAAGTAACATCAATGGGAAGATACTTTTAAAAAGTGAATTAGCAGGTAGAAAATCTCACAACAATGGAACTCATATTCAAACATGGCAGAGAGGTTTTCAGTGGTTTGCAGGAATATTAGGAGGTTGAGATATGTACAAAAAGAGGGGAAAGAAGATGATATTCATAACACAGTATAATCTGAGAAGCTCAGATGGAATCTAATATGGTCCCCAAACTGCAGAGATCTCATAAACATAGAGATTTCATTCGGCAATATAAACTCTGACATTTGACCAGGCAATTGCCTTGGGGGCATTAGCTAAAATAGCCTCAGCTTTAAAATTGAAATATGAACTTCTGAAGGCTCTGGTAGTTGCTTTACAGTGACACTGAGGCAACCAATATGAACAGTGGCTGCTGGATATATCAGCATGCTTAATTTGGGCTGATGATTTTGGATGTGTTCAGCGACAGATACCCACTCATCTAAAAACGTTGTTTCTCTTTAGTTTGCATATGTAGGTAGCTCAACTGTTTTTCACCACCTTTTTTGCCTGTCAGGAAGCCAAACAACATGGTTGTTAACAGTGTAGCAGAGTTAGTGCACTGGGGCAGTGATGCTGCTTCTCAAATGAGGTATTCACAAGGGTGATCCTGGAGAGGCTGGATTCCTTCCATGGCTTGGGGAGTGCCTGTACAGGGTATCATGGAGATTCCTGTCATCTTCCACATTTTGGGGAGGACACGTTGGGCATTTACCCTCTTTTCTGGCACATGAGGTTTATAATTCCTTTTTCTAGTAGAGTATAGTTTGAGTTCCTTTGTACTGTGAGCCTTAGCCCATGAATGGCAACTGACTGTGGAGCAGACCCTGAGGGAGAGCGACAGTTGCTGGAACAAATGCAATTGTCGGTGGTCTCTGGGGGCTGCAAGTGCTCTCTGTGGGAGCTGTTTGAAGTCACTGACCTCACACTGAATCAGGACTGGGGAGGAAACTACATTTGGCACTATCTGTATAAGCACATCTGCTAATGACCTGTGCCTAGTAAGGTGTAAAAGTATGCACAGTTCAGCGCTTCAGCAAGCGCTCTTCCTTTGTAGATGTGCATGCATACTGCTACTGTATTTTTAATAGATCTGCTTTTTTAATGGTGTCATACAGTTCCAAAATCCTAGCTAGGATAACAGTGAGCAAATAAATGCTTTATGTTGCTGCTGTCATCTCAATATACTGGATGAGCAAGAATGGCACTAGTTTTAGTTTGCTTTGGACTATGCAAGTGAGTATCTGCTCATCTGCATAAGCCACTGACCCATCTCTCTGTAAGCTACCAAACCAGCTACTGGGACAGCCTTCTGATTTTCTCCTTTTTGTCCAACAGAAGAAAGACAACAAGCTAAACCAGCTTGCAGATCATGCTGTCTTCCTGATCACAAAGTATCTTGCATTGTGTACTTGTAGTGCAAGGAGAATGTAAGAACCTGTTTGATAATATTGTCATTATGGTTCCTTAAACTCTGTGATTTCATTCTTTCATTATGCTATAAAGCAACAGATTTGTTTCTTCCCCAGATTTTCAAATCAGAGGGCTCAGGACAAATACTGTGTCTTCCCCCTCCTCTCTTTTCCACCCTCCTTCTGCCCTGCCCTCTATGGCCCTTTCCAGCCCTGCTCTTGGCTGTACGCTTTAAAAGGTCAGCTGCTATAGACCAGTGGTGGATGCTTCTGCATGACTCCTTTCTTTTTGTCATCATAATCTTCCCCTTGGTTCCTTGTCAAACTCTAAGAAAAGTTGTTGGGTGCCACTGAACTGGGGGCAAGTTTGTCCTCAGAGAAATTTAAGTACTACGTTTCTGTCTCTAGATCCCAGATCATTGCTGTTTTATTCCTATAAAGTGTCATCCTCTGTGTTGGTTGGTAACTAATGGGAGTAACACTTAGCAAAGTGGAGTGAGAGTGGTGTTTAAGCATTTCTCATCCTAAGGAGACACCATGGCAGCTGTGGAAGGCTCCTACAGTCTGGGTGTGCTCTGAATAACCTCTCTCACTATGGTTCACATTAAAAAATTTGATTATCTGTCAGACTGCTGCTCCCCTTCTCTTGAGCTATCAGACTTGCAACACTCTGTAGAAGTCATTTACTTGCCAGTGGTACCGTTAGCCCTTTGTGAACAATTAAGCTGAGGTCGGAGGTTGTAATATATCAAATTTGAGGACTGTATTAAATTTTATTTTTAGTGAAAGGAACTTTTTGTCTCTTTTATCAGGAGGAAAATTAAGCTGTGAACTGGAATTCCTTCAGGCTGTCTACTATGAAGCCCTGTGGCTTTAGCAAAGGGGCAGCAATGGTCAGAAATGACACTCAAAAGGTAAATTTACTACTTTTTTATTAAAAAGGATAAATTATAACCTGTACAGTATATCTTAAAGAAGGGGGCAAGTTAACATGACACACTGTATTTTTCCATTTCTTTTTAAAAGTCTGATCTTGCAATGTATTGAGAAGTCCTGGATGGGAGGGAAGGGGGTGCTGAGCTACCACTGAGGTTGCAGGATATAGGAATATTCACCCTCCTCCACACCCTGCTGGCAGCTGCCTCTATTTCTGGTTATTAAATGAACTACTGGAGGTTCTCTTCCAGTCTACTATTGAAGTAGAAATGAAATATTCTACCTCTCTAAGTAGTTGAGGGGTTCAGGGTAAGCTTTTAGAAAAGATTTTTCTCTTTGATTCTGGAGTTAAAAGTTCCTCAAGGTAAAGGTTTTTTAAAATCTTTCAAAACACACCTTCAGTGTGGGCCTCTCCTCTCACCAAACCCACTAGGCGCTTGGCCAGTTTCAGAAGTTCTCTTCAAATTCACCTTGTGGCTTTTTTTTTTTGCCTTTCTAAAAGCCTAATTAATCAACAGAAATAATGTTATTGCAAAGCAAAACCATAGGAAAACCCTGTGTGTCTGGTTTTCTGAGAACTGACATTCTGGGATCTAAGCACCAAGTTAGAAATTCCAGGAGGCAGTGAATATCTGGTCAGCATGCAGCCTGGCTGATGATACCTTTCGCCTCCTCCAGGCTGTATGCTACAGTTCAGGGAAAGAATTATCTTTTGAACTTAAACATGCAAGTATGTTCTTGTTCTCTTTATAGGGGTATAAGAGCTCTTTCTTTTTTTGCACTTGCATCAGAACATGTGTAAGCCTCAGTAACTCGTGCTTTACGCAACCTGCTGTTGTATGTATCTGGCCGGCTGTGGTTTACATGTGGATGTGTTTGATTTTGCATGTAGTGGCTGATCATATCAAATTAAACTGCAATGATCCAATGACTTTTTCATTTTCCTGTGAGATCAAAGGCTTGCCCTGCCATATTTGGCACAGATTTCTCTTCCCCTCTTTGCTGTGCAGTGTTATGTTCAGCTCGTTCATATCTCCTGTGTTTCCACCCTACAGAAGGTGGAATTTCAGTGGCAAGAAAAAGGATTCTGTTGTGCTCTGTGTAATTTGGAAAACACCCTGTGGGGTGAGTTGTGCAATTTAAATATTCATTATCTGAAATGTAGACAATAGAGTAGAGCATAGTAGGAAAGAGTGATTAGGAGATTTCTGGAGATAGCTTTTTGGGTTTGGCCGATTATTTGGTAATGAGTGAGTAAAACAGTTTCTCAAGAACTAAATCTTTTGGTGTTCAAAAACAGGACCTAAATCTTGGTGTTCAAAAATGCAATGGAATGGCTGTGGGAACCATCCTTCAGCACACACATGGGAGCTCTTGAGCTATGCACAGACAGAGCTAACTTCTTTCGTAAGTCTTAAGCCTTAGTGGCTAGTACCTGAGACCAAGAGCTCTCTGTTGCTCCTTTGCAATTCTAAATGAAAGACTGGTTCAGAAGCAAGAGAGGAAGGGGAACATGCAATCAATTCATAAAGTGAATGGTAATGTTTTAATTAAAATTTCATTGTTGTTCTTTCTTTGGGGTTCTGTAGTTTTACATTATTCATTTCTTTAATTCTCACAAAGGTTTTGTTGTTTAGTTGGAAAAAACTGGACTCCAAAAAGAGGGCAAATTTGTCATTAACAGCCTATAAGAGAAAGAAAGAAAAAATACTATTTTCTCTGTATTCAAATGCAGTGTAAAGATACAAAATTTTGTGGGAACAGGGAGACAAAGGTTTTCAGATAAGTGCAAGTGAAATTGTGTGGCAGCATGATTTGGGAGTGTAATGAAAGTCAAGCAAAAAAACTTCTTGAACCCAATGCCATAAAAGTGACCTGGTAACTTTTATAGAGGCTGCAGTATTTGCCAGTTCCCTTTCTCAAGTGAAGCTTTCCAGAGTATTCATTCTGTTAAAGACTTCAGTGACATATAGCACTATGTGTTGAGTCAATTCCTTTCCTATAGAAGACACTATCCTTAGTTTGATTCTTTTTTAGCAAATAACATGTAATTCATAGCAGACTCCTATCTTCTGTGACAAAGAATATGCTTTTGCTTCACACAACCTTTGCATCTAAAGAAAGAGGTTGATCTCTTTGTAGAAACTCTCACAACTACAACCCTCTCAACTAGTTCTTTATGTCCTCCATCAGGCATTATTCTCATTACATGGACACTTCTCAAGGTTTTGAGTCGGTATGGATTAGAATCATAAGAGCATGTCGAGGCAGTGTGCAAAGCTGCAATTCCATCCTTCTGTGTGGCTGCTTTGATAGGAAATGGAATTCCACTTCTTGCACTGAGGCTGGGACAGTTTCAGGTCTTTCTTCCAGGCTAAGCCAACCTCAGGTATGCTTGAGAGATGCATGTGTACTGGAGCAGACTGAGGTAGTTCATGAGTGTAGACCAGGGCTTGGAAAATGGTGTTAAGATGGGTTTCAGGAACTTTTTTTTCGTTGTATAGTTAAAGCCAGAAGAGTCCATTCAAACAGCATTGCTCTGATGCCTTCTCAGAATCATGGTGTTTTGTGCAGCTACTACACAAGATCATGGAGAGGGGGGAGTCCACTGCAAATTCCACTCATGTAAGCTGTCTCCAGCTGTCACTAGAGGAATTGAAAAGCAAGTCACCATCACAGGTATTTCCTGCTGCTGTCAGATGATATGTAGTGACTAAAAGGGTTGCCAGGGATGAGAAAAGAACTGAGTGCAACAGCCAGTGTTTAGTAAGTGTACCCTGAGATTTTTCAGAGTAATTTCCATATCTATACATACTATATTTTAATATGGCTATGCTTGCCCATCTACTATTTTTTAGCTTGTGTTGTCTCTGGGCTCAAAAACTTTCTTCCCGTAGTGTTCTGTTTCACAGGCCTAATATACTGACAATCAAACTCCTTTGCTTCCTATTTAATGAACAGTCTCTACTCTTTTTCTTTCAGACAGGAGTATTAAAGCCTAGTTTTCAGCTATTAAAAATATTCAGTGATATTTATGACAGATTTTACACTTCTTCTTTCCTGCTGCACATAATCTTCAAGATCATTAAAGGGAAATTTTGAGATTTTCCATGCTCAGCACTAATGTAGCACTTGTTTCATAATGAAGCTTGAAATGGTGGATTTCTGCTCTGCACATGATTAATGCTGAAGTCCACATCCTTATCTGATAAAAAACACCAAGAGCTCTAGTGAAGTAGATGAAGTTAGAATAATTTGCATTGGTTGAGGATGTGGCCCTGTATCTCACTGACATTATCGTGCCTGCTACAGTATAGACATCAGCTGGAGTGCTGTTGTGTTCAGTGTGGGATAGGAAGGGGCTCAGTGGGGGAGAATGAAAGTGGAGAATGGCCATTGCTTGCACAAGTTAGGAATGAGTTGTGTGAGGTGTAAAAATACTGAAATACAAAGGAAAACTCATCATAACCTAGTGAGATGCAACTGGAAGGATGTGAACTTAGTGAAATTGCTCTGTTTCATGTTGCTGCCGAAGGACTAGTGCTCAGAACAGTGCCTTCAGTCCATGTCTGTGATTAGGGGTGGGAAAATTCACCCATACCCTGGGGTTTTCAGGTCAAAACGAACTGCTTATGAGGTGTACCTCAAAGCTATATGTAGGCTCTGACTACTACTGTTTGAAATGCCCTGTTTCTCAGGTGGAGCTGGCAGGAACCAGTTCTTCAGCAGTTGGGTTGGCTTTCTATTTGCATTTGGATGAAAACCAAGAGGTTGCTTTTATTCTCTGTAACTTTGAATATAGATCTCTCTTCTCCTTTAAGGTGTCCTACAACTTAAATATTGATGCTGTTAAAACTGTAGCTATCTGGTTCTGGGGTTTTGTTTTACACGTATGCCATAATATTTTTCACTGGAGAACTCTTGCTAGAGGCACTGTCTTCCCTCCAGCCCCAAGGAGAATGCACCTTGTTTCTGTGATACAATGGAAACTTCTGGGATTGTCATTCTGTCCAGCATGACTGAAACAGCAATAAAATATTGCAATTTTTAATAGTTTACAAGGTTCCTTTAGCTGAAGGAAGAGATCCTATACATCTTTTTTGTCCTCCAAAATTTTGTTTTGCAGTAGTTTTTCATTAGTGATATTCAGTAAAATAAAACCTTAAAAATACTTGATCCATCTGCTATTAAAATAAGAAGAAAATTCATACTGAATTGGATGAGGTCAGACTAGGGTTCCAACTGAAGGTCAATACAATTTTTAGCTTCTCACTTCTTGCCTGATCTTGCAGTATGAGATGGTTAGGGTGTTCCCCCCACACACACTTTAGAAATCGCCCAGACTAGACTCAGTCGGCTCTGAAAATATGATTGAAGCTATTTACAGCTAGCACAATATACAAGCAGATATTTACAGTATATACAAGGTAAAAAGGTAATACAGAAACACAACTCCCCTCCCAGAAACCTGAGTCCCCAGGAGGGGCTCTCAACCACCCCTTCACCTCCCCCCTACCCCTCTCAACCTTACCCCAGTCCTAAGAAAGAATAGAGGTTCAGCCAAGAGATTAAGAAGCAAAGGTGGGTTAGGCCAAATGGAAGGTGAGGTTAGGAAGTAAGATGTTGCTCAGTCAGCAGCCCAAGCAAGAGTGAAAGAAAAAATGGCAAGAGTGTTATCTAATGTTTTCATTTCTTGTTCAGCAAGACTGTGAGGGAAGTAGACATCACCATTGCTTTCCCTTCACAGCCTGTAATCTGGTTCTTCTCACCAAAACATTCTAGCTAGCTTCAAACTAGCACACAGTTACACAGAAGAAAATTGGCCAACTGTGAGATGGCAATTCAAGAAGGATGGGTGCATCTCAGAGCCATTGCTCCAGCTGTCTTGGGCTGTTCTGCTGAGCCAGAGGTTTGTGCTCTTCAACCCAAAGATAGGGAATTACAAATGTGTGCTGAAATAGAAGCCAGAGTTCAGGATGAGGACAATAGTGAACCAAAGCCTATTGGCATGGAAGATTTATAATAAATGGCATGAACAAAGCATGATCATTTCAAATTCTTGCCAAATGTGGCTTGTGTTTGTCACATTTCTTTGGAGAGAGAGAGACTGGTGATCTCTTCAGAATTAAAAAGTTTGAGATATGACATGTCTGGCATGGGGAATTAGATGTGAGCCTCCTGTTAGCAAGAACACTGACCTTCATAAATAGTTCTGAAAACAAACCCTGTCTTCAACTCTGCTCTTTTCTTCCCTGAAGAACAGGCTTTGGAGGAGGAGAGTACATTGCATGATTGGAAACTTTTGATGTAATTTTCAAATACACTTGTAAAACTGAATGATGACATGTAGGTGTCCACACCCAAAATATTTACGTATCAAACTATGTGGGTGTCTAGGTTTTACAGTAGCAATATTGCTTAGCATTTCCTAGTAAATTATTAGGCCTCAGTAATTATTATGACAGGGAAACGCAAAGGTATAGCAGAATTGAGAGTGTAATTCATAAGCCCTTCTTTTTACTATGGACTTACAGGCAAAAGACTGTTCTGTAACATTCCAGCCTCTTCAGCAACATTTGTCATCAGCATGTGTTTTTGGCAAGTAGCTCCACTGAGGCCTGGCCGAGTGCTGATGACACTTTGAAGTCAACAGGAGCATAAGGTGGCAGTAAAACATAATGCACAGAGCACTGAACTGGGACTCGCAACATCAGGTCCTACCAAGGCATTAGATGCAATCTGGATTCTCTTAGCCTTAGTTTCCTTCTGTGTAAACAGTGGTGATCTCATTTGTGAAGCTCTTTGACATCTGCAGAAGTGCTGTAAGAATACTTGCTTGCTATTATGTATATCTTTAAAACAAAGCTTAATGCTTCAGTGCTTGGCTGCGTTGGGGTGAATGCATTTAGCACTCTGTGTGATGAGACAGTAGATTACATAGGCAGTGGTTTGTAATAAGCGCCTTATCGGTAGTAAAACCCCTTCTGTCATTATCAGACAAGCAACAATCATATTCTAAAATGGTTGCCAAATGTGTTTATTTGAAGATGGTTTTTTCTAGCATGGCTCAAACCATTGTGTGGCAAGTGTTCAATTGCTTCCCGCTAAAGCCAACATTTATAGCTCAGAAAACTCTGTTAGATAAATGTCAGTTTCTGCCATAATTTGTGGAATCAATAGAAACTGAGTCAAAGAATCACAAACAGTAATGTGAAAATAAAATGATCTGTGTTATGGTTTTTAAGTAAATGATGATAAACTAATAAATGCCATTAGCTGCTGCCATTACTTTGTTGAATTTAGCTGATGTTACTGTGTTGACTTTAAAAGCTATCAGCTTAACTATATAAATCCATTTGACATGTCTTTATTCAGATAAAACTTTAATACTGCAAGTGTAGCAAATTAGATGCAAATGCTCTTTTTATTTTAAGTATATTTAAAGCTGCCTTTTCAATGCAAATTTTACAGGAAATCTCAACAAGCTAGGACAGACATCTTAGCTGTCAGCATGCAGCACTTTCATTTCAGTCTCAGGCATGGGAGCTGCGTTTTGTCCCTGCAGACTGAGATAATTAAAACTACAGAGAGATGGCTTTAAATATACATGATACACAGTTACTTAAATTGTGAGATAATGCATAAATGCAGCCCTTAACATTTTCAGTAGCACAACACTGACCAGATAACATAGAGTGGATTGTAGAGGGGGGAAAAAATGTGTAAACAGTTTAATGTTCTTATACTTTTCGCTTGAATTATTGTGGAGGCACAGATATACAATTCAAAACCAGAGTTGGGAATGCCCTCGTTAAAAAGATACTGATACTGTTAACTTTCTCTCTCTTAATGCTTTAACTGCTTTGTTTTCAAGCAGTCCATAACCTCTTTGGAATACGTATCTATTTCAGCTTTCATTTACTGAACCCCCTGAATGAGTTTATCCAAACAATGTGAATTTACTCAGATCTTTTTAAAATCCCACATCTCTTGTGGTTGATAAAGCTGACTTTAGCTAAGAAGAGTTGGATCAGGGTGATTTAAATTTCACAGTGAAAATGATAAGGGCTTTACTAGAAATAATAAGCACATTCAAATACTGTCGTGGGCAAACAGTTGAATGCGCAGTGAGAAATTTGGCAAGGCTAGTCTTTTTTTTCAGTGTCGGTTTAATGAAGTAATGGATAGTAAAACAGGAAAAGAGGGGCTTGCATTCAGAAGTAAACTTATGTTAATTCCATTAACATTTTTATAAAGCATTATTAATTTATAAAGCAGCATTAATAGTCTAATAACTTTTAAAATGTCACGCTGTTTAAAAACAACAAAAACCCCAAACCAGCCCACGAGCTAGGGAAGAAGAGGAGTCTGTTTTGGCAGCTCTGTACAAACTGGCTGAGTGATACCCTATTATTGTCATGAACCGCATGTCAGTTTGTTGAGCCTGAGGATAACTTGTGTTTCAGGGGAAGAAAGAGAGGAAGAAAAAAAAAAATCCACTTAAGCTCCAGGGCAAACAATAATGGTCCACAGTTTAAAATAATTTTGAACATTTGCTTGTCCATTTAAAACAGAACCTCACCTTTCTCATTCAAATTGGGTGGGGAATCTGCATAGCCCCAATTGCAAAGGAAGGCTTGTCTGGGGCTGTTACATTTGCAGGATCAAAAGGTTCAAATCTATGAATCCAGATGTGCTTTTGAGTGATACGGCCAGCAGGGCTATTGAATAGGGCGGGAGGGGCGGCATGGCTTGCAGCAGAAGGCGAGATTATTTTTTGAGACAGTCGTTCAGAGGCTTTATAGCCTCATGAACAGGGTATGTGTACGTCAAGGAGCTGGCACCCAGAATTAGTGAGGTTTGAGCAGTCAGGCTTCTAGAAAAAGGATAAATCTACTGTGTATGGCACTTTCAAGAAGGGGCGAGAGAGAAGAAAAGGAAAGAAACATCACTGCGTTGCCAAAGGGCTGAGGTTAAGAATCCCTCTGTGCAATTTAACAGTGTTTAATTCCTACATTTTAATGCCTCGCAGGCCATTGTGTCAGTCTACTTTAGCTCCTTCAAGGAGCCATCTCAGCGCTGCCAAGTGGATTAGCTCTCCGAGGGGCTGCCGGCTCCCCCTGATCGTGGTTCGCATTCATCGCCGCCTCCTGCGCATACTCGCCGCTGCCCTCCCACCCCTGGTGCCATATCGCTCCTCCCCCAAATTTGGGCTTCCTCACTGTCAGCACCAAACGCCCCAGCGGCTAATGCCATCGCCTGACAGGTTCTAAGTGGGATAAGCTTTGTTTTTCACAGGTGTCCTTATGCTCTCTCTTTTCTTTCTTCCCCCGCCCCGTTCCTTAAGGAAGGTGGTAAGAGCCTAACAAAAAGCTTCCTGCCATCAGCACAGGGGAGAAGCGTCCCTAGCAGACAGGGAGGGATCAATATTCTTGCCCAACCTTCCTGGTTGCAGTTCCAGTTAGTAATTATATAGCTGTTACAAACCCATGGATATCTTGTGTAAGGAAAAACTAATCTCTTCAAAACAGCTTATTTCCATAGTTAATGAGCAGAGAACTACAACTGACTTTGCCACTGACGACTTCTTTATGTTTAATAAACAGATTTTGTAGGAATGATTCTAAGGTTTAAAAAAAAAAAGGTAAATTTCCCTTACCAGCATCTCGCACGTTTGCTGCATTTGGCTCGTTACTGGACAAGTATGTCCTTTAAAACCCAGAGATTAATGAGGCGTTTTACGAGGCTAATACATTTTAAATTTTAACACTGGAGTTAGCATCTATAATTGTACAATTATGCGTTCGTTTAGATTTTTTTTTTAAAGATAACTAATCACAGGTGGCTAGAACTGTGTGAAGAGGCAGAATTTATGTTCCTCCTGCTCTAAAGTAGTAAATCATGCAGGAATTGAAATTGTTTTCCTCATGACAGATAGCTCAGGCAAGATTAGTCAGTCACTGTTTCAGATATAATGCTTTTTTTATTACACGTACTTTAAGTGGGGTTATTATATTTGTAACGTATATTTCTGCATACAGCAAATTAACTATTGTGTAATGCAAGGACTCAGAATATCATTACTCCTCGCTATCCCACAGTTTTGAGCAGCTGGTGAAATATATACCAATCACCCAGCAGCTAGCTTCATGTTAACATGTATAACAAAGCCTGGACGATTCCTGTTTGACAGAACTTTACTGTGTAGTAATAAATAAGGCTGAATTATTGATGGTGATAACTGCTGATATTATTGTGACCTCAATTAAGTGGTTTTTTTGTTGTGTGGGTTTTTTTTTTCCCAGACACATTAGCAACAAAAGGTCTTCTCTTTGCTCATTGCTGGGTTTTTTTTTTCAAGTTCCACTTTACATTAAAATCGAATTGATCAAACCTATTTGCCATTTCGCTGTGAGTGGATAACCATAATGGGTAATCTATCAGCATGATGCTCCCCTTAAAGCTATTAACACCTTTTGTTGTTTTACTCAAGGTTCTAAACGTGCTGAGAGGTTCAAAAAGGCAAACCCTACAATCTGTTAGGATTGCACAGAGCTGTGACTTGTGGCACTCTTTTAATTACCATACTTTTTTAAACTCTGCGGTTAAATACTGATATTTCTGACACTAAGTAAGTCTTTATTTACTTATGAAGCTGTGAGACAGCTAAATTAAAGCTGATTAGCAAGATGGCAGCTCTGCTGCTTGCAGCTGAGGTGAGTTTAGCTGCAGCATGGTATCTCCCCACAGCTCGCTGCTTGACTCTTAGTCACTGGGGCTGAGATCACTCAGCAGCAAGGCAAATAAAGGGAGCTTAGAGTTTTCTGCCCTTTGGCAAATTGGCAAATTGCGTTAGTTAGATGGATATGTGTGTACAGCGTGGAGCAGTCTGTTTGTTTGTGAGAGCTTTTGTAAAAGGCAGAGGGAGATAATTTCTAGGGACAGGCTGTGTAGCAAGAATGCTTGGGGGGTTGTGGGATTACACTCATTAAAAAGTGAGGAGCTAATGAAATAATCAAATGGAAGAGTGAATAAACTGGAGAATACAAATATGGACTGGAAGGATGGATTTCTTTTTATTTGAGTCTCTGTTGGCAATTTCTGCCCTTCTGGAACTGTTCCTCCGATCCGAGAGCCTGAATTTCAGAAATTTGCCTGGTTAATACTTGTATGGGGCTGAATGGCGAAAGATAGAAGGAATTCCTTGTTTAAGTGCTCACATCAAGTCCAGGCTAAAAGCCCTGTTTGTATAATGCTTCTCTAATGGCCAGGTGAAAGTGAATGGTGCCTCTGTTCACCACCACAGACTACTACCTGGTGACAATCACAACAGAAAAGCTTGGATATAACAAGATGGGAAGTTCTGTGTGACTTTTCCCTCATACGTTTGTGGGTTGTTATTTGGGTTGTCGGTGTTTTGTTGTTGTTTTGTTGTTTTTTGAAATTTGGGTTTTTCATTTGGGTGGGTTGGTTGCTTTGTTTTGGTGGTGGTGTGGCTTGTTATTGGCTTTTTTGGGGGGGTTAATGCTCTCTGTTGAATCGCACTGCTAGTAGCATTGTTGAGTGTGTCCTACTCATGGAGAAGCAGAAACCCAGATGAATCCTTGCCCCTCCGTGGCTTCTGCTATGGAAGGGAGCTGCTGTCAAACATGGAGCAGAGGCTCCTCTTCCACTGTGGGTTCACGTGAAGTGGGAGCACCCTGGTGAGAACATTTATTCGGGGCTTGCATGGTGCATGTAGGCTTGGTGAGAGAACACAGTGTATTTTACTGAAGGGGGAAGGTCACTGCCTAGCAATCGAAGCACAGGCTTGGGACCATGGAAGCCTGTTGCCTGGCATTTCATGTGGGAAAGACTCACCAGTTCATTCATAATCATTCTTACATTAAATTCTTTTAATTGCAGAGTACCACAAGTAAAAACAGGGGTTCCAGTTCATTGTTGGCACGAGAAGAGTCCATACCACAGATTTAAGCCAGGTTACACCTTTTGTGACATTAATGCTAGCAGTGGTTTGGACCCTTTCATTTCTACTTCTATAGTGAGCCAAAAGCAGGGTGAAATGAAGAAATATTTGTGTTGGCTTCAAAACCAGATTGAAGATAAATTGCTGTTAAAACATGTCTCGCTGTTGATACACATAATATGTCAAATTAATTAAAAGCTTATAGTCACAATGTGTAGGGATTTCAGTTGTTTTTAAGTGGTAGTTAGTCTTTCAGCAACTAGAGGCTACACACGACCGAGTTATTCTAGTAGATCAGTGCTTCCAGAAACGCATGTTTGAAGTAATTTACTTCATGTCAATCACCTTTCATGTATTTTATCTTGTGTGGAACAAATGAGAACTGTCCTTTACTCATTTTATGAGTGTCCTGTAAAGCAGGGTATGAAGTGAGCTGATGACAACTCATCCATCTCACTGTATTTGAAAGGGATTCTCCTACTGGACATCATGCAGAGAAGCATTTTTTGAAGACCACCCACCTAGTATCAGTCTCCCTTCAGGAGCAGTTGCATTTTTCTTAGGCATTTCTTGAGGGGGTAAACATGCATCATCAAACAGCAGATTTCTGAATGGTACATACTAATGTGGACTTCACTGATGCTTCAGCTACTGTTGTCTTAATATAGACTGTTGCTCATATGTCAACTGGAAACAAAAATCAATAAACAATGAGAAAGGGAGTAAGGGGGAAATGAAGAAACAAAACAATGAACAACAATTTGGTGTCTTCCCTCATATGCTTTGTGCAGATGGTGCATGTGTCTTTTGCCATTCCCTAAGATCTGCCCCTCATCTCTACAGCTTCCTGCTCCTATGAATTGGAGCTCTTCCCATCTTGTGATGGAGGAAACTATGGCACAGTGCCTAAGGCAACGTGCTCAGGGGCAGTCAGACTTTGGTTCATACCTCCCTGCTTCTTGTTCCCGAATTGCCTGTGCCCTGGCTGCCCGGATCCGTGTGTGTGGAAGTGGCACATGAAAATTGTTCACTGAAAGGAAGAAATGTGTCATTAAGACAATAATACAGATTTTTAGGAATGATGCTGTGTGATTTAGCTTGTGAAGTGAACGTTTCCACTCCCTTGGTAGGCCACGACTCCTGGCAGCTGCAAATGCAGCAGTTCGTTGCCTCAGCTGCCGGCTGCATGGCAGGGAAGCGGTGCCCTGTGCATTTGGGAAAGGTGTAGGACTGGAGGCAGTGCGTTTAGGATGACGAAGAGTGCCGAAAGCGCGGTCATAAGGTACAGACGGAGGAGATCGTTAGTGCGAGCAGCGAAGCGGGCACATCTGTGATTGAACGACCAGCTTCTTAGTCCCTACTGCTGTGTTTACTGCTCCTTAATGTGCTATTGTTTACTCACAATTAAACTCTTCACCATTAATTGGTCACACAGACCCAGCCCGCAGAGCCCAGGCAGATGTGTTCTGCATACTGCTTTAGGCAGCGCTCGTTAGGCAGCTCCACCGTGCAGCCCGCACCCTGGGGACTGGCCGCGCTCCGGCCGCTCCTGGGGGCGCTCCTGGAGCCACTCCGCTCCCTGCCCCGCTCCCGTTCCCGGAGCCACTCCCTGCCCGGCCACCGACGCTGAGCAGAGCTGCGGCGTGGGAAGCGCTGATTCTTGTCAGCCTAAATTTCACACCGGAGATAAGAAGCGCTTGAAATCCAAGCGCTGTTTGGTGGAGATAAACACATTTCCCCCCATTAATTAAAACGTATCTGTAAATTTAAACGGAGGTGGTGCCTATAATGTTTTGAAGCGGCGACAAATGTCAACAGCAAAAGCCCCGAGATAAGACACTGTCAGATCCGTATGGGGTGATGTGTGTCTTCACCCTGAGCGACCTGGAGCACCCATCCTTCAGTGTGTGTGGATGACACCGCACCACTTCAGCCACCCGTAACAAGGGATTCCAGGAAAATGGGGAGAGCCTTACTGAAAGAGAGTGCGGTTTGGGGGCTACAGGTGATTTGAAATAGTTGTTTTGCCCTTAAACTTCACTCTTTGTTCTTTCGTCTAAGCAAAAGTAATCCAACGTATATGCTGTGCGTGTTGATGTGTCTGATATATCTATTCCAAAAGTGAAAACCAAGTGATGCCAATCTATAAAATAAGTGTAGTTTTCCTTATAAACTTTCGTCAGCCTTCTCCTTTACCTTTTCGCTAGTCATCTCAGGGACACTGCAGGCAATTATTGGAAGTATCTAACCTATTCTGTGAGGTATGAGGTTGGTTGGGTGTGATGATCTCCCTTCCAGACCCCACCATTCAATATACAGTCTGCTTTTGTGAGGCAGCATTGGAAAAGAAGGCAAAACCAAAATACAAGACCCCCAAACAATATATGTTTAGGATTCACAAATTCCTCTTGAAGTTAGTCATGTTCAATGGCTGTTCCTAGTATTTTTTTCTTTGTTTTACTCTCTTTCTTCTTAGATTAGCTCCTGCTAAATACTCATTATCCAATATGTTGTCATATTATAAAATATAATTTTCAACTTTAAACAGTATTAAATTAATTAACTATTTAAAATAAAGCTGCATGAATGATTCAAAGCAAACAACTTATTTGATCAACTTTCCTTCCTTTGGTAATTGCAGTATGTCTACAACCCTGATCAAGCTCATTTAGATTTATTACTAGACAAATACATTGTGGATATTTTTCTCACTAAATTGATCTTAATTTTGAAACTTTGATCTGGATCATAGGTGGCTCATTATGGACTGTCCAAATGAATCAAAAGGTACTGTGCCTGTTTATGTAAGGCAAGCCTTGTAAGTACTGTGCAGATTTAAAGTCTGCTTCCAATAAGTGCTTGTGTTGTACTGATTTGCCTTTTAGATTCTTCTGCTGTGAAAAAAGCCAAAATCTAATAATGGTTTAGGAAGCTAATACAAGAGTCATAGAACAACTGAGGTGAATATATTAAAAAACTTTACATAAGAATTAGTGAAATTTTAATTTTGCACTGACCTTTAATTGGTTTCATTTAAGATAAGGGAAAAAAAAAGTTTGAAAGTGACAATGAAAGTGTAAAGTACTTACTTTTCTGTCCTGGAACTGGGAGGCTTGTGTTGTCTATGCTATGAAAGTTGTCTTTCCATTCACTTTCCGAGACATGGAATGAAGAGCAGAGTAATTGTCTTGTACACTCTGTCAGTTCAGTGAACTCCAGACTGAGGTTTAAAGCAAACTAGTTTTAATTTCTACCTGGCTCCTAAAATACCCTTTGGCCTATTGCAGATCCCCCAAGAGTTCTATGTGGTTTGAAAATAGTTCTCTCTTCCTAAGTCTGTTCAAAGATGTTCTACTGAAATAGCAGGTGCTTAGACATTTCCTGCCCATGAGTTCCTGTTTCTTGCTATTATATTCAACCACTTAGTTTTATTATGGCCTCAAGTTGTGCCAGGGGAGATTTAGGTTGGATATTAGGAAAAAATTCTTTACTGAAAGAGTGGTCAAGCATTGAAATAAGCTTCTCAGAGAGGTGGTGGAGTTTCTATCTCTGGAGGTGTTCAGTAAACATGGCACTTAAGGACATGGTTTAGCAGTCATGGTAGTGTTAAACTGACAGTTGGACTCAATGATCTTAGAGGCTTTTTCCAGCTTTAATGATTCTGTGACCTTTTTCACAGACTTTTGGTAAGTCATCTAAATGTAGGGATGCTGTTAACTTTCCCTGCCAGGATGAGCGCACTATGTGTGCGTACTTCTTTCTTGGTGCTTCTTACCTTATATGTGCCAGTGCAGTGTTTGGGGTTTATTTTATTTCAGGATTCTCTGTGTGATTTAACAACCCACATTTTTCATTTTCAAAGTAACTTTTGAACCAGGCAGTCGATGAGGGTCAGTACCTGAAACACCAGACTCCCAGAAGCCGGTCCAGGGAGCAAAGCCAGAGCAGCAGGCTCAGCTTTGCAGGAGATGAAGCATGTTCAGCCGGCTGCCGGCTCAAGGTGCCGGCTTCAGGCATGGCCACAGAAAGTGACAGGAGCTGTCCTCAGTGGGATACGGGAAGCAAAGGCCTGCAGTTGCTGGGAAAGAATTAGGGGACATTAATCCTTTTGAAATGCCCTTGCTAATTCTTGCAGTTTTGTTTTGTGAGCCCGGGTTTCTCCTCCCTTGTAGCCTACACATTATTGTAAGGTATTGTAAGGGGTTACACCTGCAGTTTTAAATGACTAACACAAATGTTATAATGGTCACCATCAGTCAAAGGAAAAGTTCAAAGTTCAAAGGTCGGTCCTTTGTAACTGTTGAGGAAGAGCTATCGGATAATAGCTTGTTAATGTTATTTACCTCATTCAGCTGAAAAACTTTCCGTAGGACTCTGTTGTGTCAAGACATTTACGTGGGCAATTCTGGCCATTGTCATTTGAATAGGGGTTAAATTATTCTGTTTTGTCATTAAGTGATCCTTGATTGGCAATCCACTACACAATGGGTGATCATTAGAGAAGGGCCATAAAACTGTTACACCATTTAAGAGTGAATGGTGAATGAAGCCAGATATCTCCACGACCTGTTTCTCCCGCTAGAGTACAGCTGCTGGAGGAGCAATTTAAAGCCGAAATGTTTAGAGGCTTGGAACAATTTGAACATTAATATTTTTAAATGTGTTTCCCTAAGATTTGAAAATATTTACACTGAAGTGAATAGAGGATAAATCTGCTGATAGTTACCTTAAGGACGTCTGGTATTGCCCGGTCTCTTGATGCTGTTGTACCAGTGTAAGTGGTGCCCTATTTAAAACCCAGGCTGTTTGAGTGCTAAGACTGGATCAGAACGTTAGTCTTAACGTAAAGGTGAACCATGGTGGTTAGTTTAAGAGAAAATAATGAAAGTTAGACAAAAGCCCAAGTAAAGTGAAATGCAACTTGCTAAATGAAATTTACACTGCTCTAACGTTTATGATAGGCCAAAGGCAAGATTGTACATAGGTAATTCCACAGGCAGTGGTTCTGCTGTAGATAGACTTGTCTGGTTAAGGCTGCTGTGCTCCTCTCCTCTGTCTCCAGTATGGTGCTGGTCCTGGCTTCTGTCTGACCCTATGCTGAGACATTTTGTCCCACTGGAGAAGCAGGGAGGTGTAGGACAAAAGCACATGGCTTAGGCGTGACAACTGTCTGGTCCTGACTTGGATCAGTTAAGACCTCATGGAACGACCATATGAGTAAGTTCTCATGCTATAGCTAATTGATGGCTTCCACTCAGCTTTAGCTGACTTTGCTGTCCTTAGTTATTGCAGCAATGACACTCTAGGTGACTCTGGGGAACTGTTTTTTCTCACAGTTGTCCAGCTAGTTCCAGACGTGCTTTTGGGAGCTGCCATTTTTCCGTGTCTCAAAAGCCAACCTAACTTTTAACTAGAACTATGAAGCTAATTAATTGCTTAGTGATTTGTTGTTGCTTCTCTATATTCCAATCACTGGTGCAGTTGAGAAAGAACATGCTCTGTGGCCTGCAAAGAAACTTACTTCTTCAGTTACAGTTAAAGATGGGATTCTTTCTTTGTAATTAAAGATATGCTGCTGCAAGCTGCGCAAGTGGGCTACAAATAGCCCACTGTCAACTGGGGAGTCTGTGAACTGAGGCATGTTCTGTCTGTGTTTTCCCATACCCCCAGATGCATAGTTAGACACCAAGTCTGCAAACGTTCACCGTTGTGCTTGACTTGGAAGGATCCATTGTCTTTTAGAGCCTTCCGAGAGTATCATGGTGACAAATGTATGAGATCAGATGTTATGCTGTAAATCTGCCTTTAAAAAGGAAAAAAAGAAAACAAATAGGAAAACATCGAAGTTTCTACATTGAAGTTCCAGCACAGCAATAGTCAAAGATGTTTTGAATAGCAACAGCCAAAGGTATTTTAATAGATTCCATGTATTTTCCAACATCTGAATTTCCCTTTAAACTTGTACTAGTTAAATGTTACTCAGTTGCCCTTTTAGAAAACAACAATTTGACTTTTTTCCCTCTTTGTATTCTGACAAATATTGGTCTTGATGAGTGTTAAGGGACTAAAACCGCTAAACATCAAAGTGCTCATTATCAACCAGCCAGCTGCACTCCTTGCTGCACCTCCTCATCACACACAAACCTGATCTTTTCTGTGGGGACCACCCCCCCCAGAGACACAGAACAAGTTCTTTTCTATGCTAACAGTGCACAACATTGTCAAATAATGTGTAATGATTTTATAATGTGAACTAATGCCACTAGGGACTGAACTGAGACTTCTGATTTCATTACACTCACTGCTGAGACTGGTTTGGAATATGAATTTGGGGCAAAGATAAAAGACTGTGTTCATGTCCTTTACCCTTCAACCTGTGACCAGTTTTGTTTGGCATGGATCTGGGAAAGGATCCTGTCCCAGGTTTCTCAGGGAAAAAAACTTGTGATTTATGTATGTTGCTATAAAACACTAGGAGTGCAAATAAGTACCTTTTACTAAGTAAATGTCCATGTCATGATTGAGAACTCAGTATAAGTGAGGAGAAGCTTCCCTCTGCATCAGAATCAGGCTTTTACTGGCCAAGCCAATGTTCCCAAAAGCTACTGTTTTAAGATCAGTCTGTGCAGTGCATGTGTTGCAATGGTTAGGGGTGAGATTTTGTTCTTTCTGATAGTGTTTAATTACAATACATTAACTTGCAAACCTTTAATTTAGAATGTTTTAGAGACTTAAAGCAAGTATGTAAAATATGTGTGTATACCATGCAATAAATTTATGATCTGTTCTATTGAGCTCAAACCAACCTCATACCATGGCAAAAATGTAACCACGCTAGCAAGTAGTGTTCCTTTACCTATTACTGTCTGTGTTACCGTGAAGCCCAAGATACCAGTTCAAGTGATTTCCTTTTTCTGTGTCCTATGAGACTGTGACAAATAGAAAGAATACCACAACACTTCTCTAGAAGGAATAATATGAGAATTAACTTCTGTCTGCATTCTGATGTATGGAAAAAAAAACAGGCTTTCAGTCAAATTTGCCCCTACTCTAAGTATGTCTGGTTCTATTGTTTCCAAGACAGTTTATCCCTTTTGTACTAGCAGAAAGTGTAGGCCATGCTAGGGACAGCAGGGAAATGAACACCCTAAATACCTAGCTAATTTTCAAGTGTAATCTATCTGCTAATGCGTGATACAGGAACTCTGTGGTTTATATCATCTTAAAGCACTTTTGATGCAGGGAGGGTAGAAACTAATCTACCTTCAAAGGTAATTATATTGGGAATTACACTACTTCATGCAGTAAACTGTATTGAGCACCCTGTCCTTTTTTTTTACCAGCACTGTACCATTGCTACTATTTTAGATACAAGTAAGAGTTAACCATAAGCAAATTAAATTAAGTATGTGAGATGCAAATAAAAACCCTTACAAAGGTATGAAAGTATCTGAAATATAAGGGATGATTAAGCTTGTTTCTTCTTGTGCTTATACATACTGGACACATTATTTACTTTCATCATCTAATATATTTCAACTATCTTAGTTGTCGGGGTCACAGCCACTGTGAGATGGGAGGAAAGACAATACTAATCAAAAGTAAACCATGCCACTTTTTTTCTCTGGTGCCGCTAATCTTAATTGAATCAATCTCATGGCATATGTTGACAGTGAAAGATTGCTCGAACCTGGGAGGCCAAGCTGGACAGAGCTTCCAGAATAAATAAATTAAAAAAAAAATCTTCCTTAATCATTAATTTGTTCATTCACTCCCATTTGCTTCCATTCTTCAATGTCTTAGAAGGTGTACCCCATGCAACCTCCTTCTTCAGCAATCATTTCCAAGTGTTTCTCCCAATATACTCATGTGTTTTTTGAGGAAACTAATTTGCCTGAGATGAATACAGCAGAGATGCTTATCTTTTCCCTCTCTTTTCTTATTTCTCTTTAAAATAAATAAAAGTACTTCAACTTTATAAAGTCAAGCATGTTGTGAAAAAAAAATAGCGTTTAAAATGACCTTCAGCAGGATAGAGTTAATTTTTGTAATTGAAATATTTCTTCTTAGAGAATATTAGGTAAATCTTACTTGGACTAGGATGGAGTTGAGGAGTAGTTTACAACCCATTCATGGATTCACAGGAGGCCTAGTCCTGTAAAAATAAGGCAGGGAGGTGAAAAAGCTTTGAAGCGTGAAGCTGGTGGAAAACCGGGAGAACTGCATGGTCTCTGGATCAAGTACCCTGCAAATGTATGTGAAGGTCCCACTATGGCATAATAATAACAACTAATAATTAGTAACATTCTTTCAGGCTAACTTTTCCTTCAGGATTTTACTGAGGTCAGTAATGTGAGAAGTCCCCTGTCAAGCCTTATTTTATTAAAAACAATATTGCTACTAAACAAGCAAGCTGTAAATGCACTTGTATGTACTTCCTTCCCCAGTTCCCCCATACTTTATATACACTGCATTATATATTTGTCAACATTACAAAATTAGCTAATTTTTTTTTAACACACAGGATGGAAGGCAGCACTTTTGATGTATGAGCTGTTATTTCTGTTCTGGTCTTTGTATCTGCAAATGTTTATGTTTTGCTGAATTAAGAGTGTGAAAATCTTAAAGACCTTCACATGATAGAGAGATCCACACAGAATCAGGAACTTAAAGGCTATGCTGAAGTCTGTCTGAAAATAAGGCCAGATTAGATATTTTTGTTTCTAACAAATAATTTTAATATCAGAGAAACGTTTTGATGAGCATCACTGTATTTGTATTTTATGTAATCCATTTTGGGCCTAGATTATTTTAAAATGTTGCTGTATTATGCATTAACAAGGTTCATTGTGTGCAACCAAATGGTATTTGGTGATGAAAAGCAGATTTACTGGTGATGTGCAGTAAAATCTCTAATATAATAGCAGAACCTTACCAGAGGTGCAGTGGTTTGTGCTGAGCATAGATTGTCTATGCCGAAGTAGAACAGTGCATATATAGCATTCACTTATTTTCCTGATAGACTTACTCTGTTTATAAAGCAACTGCATTTTATTACTCCATTTGATTTGGGTATGTGCAGACAATTACTCTAAGAGAGATACAGTCTTAAGTCATTCCTCAGGGATGGATTGCATTGTATAACTTGAACTTCTCCCTAAAGCAAGGAAGTTATGTTTAACTTCTTACTGTGGCATTAAAAAAAAACCAAATACAGTTTTCAGAAATATAACCCCTTTGTTTCAGTAGCCTGAGCCAGTGCCACTTAAAAAAAACAAAACAACAAACCCAAGAAATTAAATAGGACATCTCCAAACTTTTCAAATGACAAATAAATTGTTTTGCCCTTGCTTCAGATCAAGACATCATATTTGGTAAAGTCTCTTCCTGAAGCCTATACTCTTTAAAAGTGCTGTCTTGTTTTATTTTGATGAGTATCTTTATGGCAAAATAACATTTTACAAACCAGTGATGGTGAAGTTGTTCACATTATTGAGGGCAATAAATCCACATGCACATAGTTTTGTATTATAGACATCATTTAAGTGAGTGTAATTTTAACATTTTGGTGACAGTTTTAGGATCCTACCAAGCAGGGATAAAACTAGTAGTCATACTATGTGATAATTCTGCCTTTCATTATAATGCAGTCTTTCTCCATACTCAATCAGGCCAAGATGCAAGCTTACCCCTGGGCAAAATTCATTCATTATGCATGTACATTATTCCTAAAATTATTGACAATACTTTTCATAATAATTATTGTCTATGTGTGAACATTTGCAGCTATATTGGTATTGAAAATACACTTAGTAGTTTTGAGTATTTCTTCAATAAGAAATACAATCTCAGAGCCTCTTCTAGTTTCTTTAAATTGAAAGGTCTCCCCAGTTATAACTCGGTATGTTCACAGTACAATTAAGCTGTGTTTAATGAAAATGTTAGAAAGAGGGTAGTGAATGGCCTGTGCATTGCTGCAGTTCAAGATGTGGCCCCAAAACCTTTGTGCTCTGTAAGGAAAGTCAGAAATGATAATGTTGGGGTTTATTACCTTTCATGAGTGTGAGCTTGGTACCAAGCTTGTCATCTTCCTTTATACAATATGCGAACACATCAGCTGCTCAGAAGAGTCAGTAGCAGAAGCCCTTGTCATCTGGGAATTGCAGCAAGTCACAAGATGAGCTTTGCTGGCAGAGATGCCTGTTTGCAGCACAGGAATTTGAGGTTCAGACTCTAATTTCAGTGGTGTCTTAGGCAGTTCTGGGGACCCGAGTAAAGCAGTGACAATTCTTGAGTAACGTTTCCTCACCTGTTCTTTCTTTGCTGTCCTCTTGAGATCATTTTGGTCTGTAAGATTAACTATACTGTAAGTCAACATTATTCAGGTAGACCACACCATTTCTTCTGCCAGATGTTGCATATGGGAAGATATAAGCACCTCAGTTCACTAACTGTCTTGTGAAGCCTAGCCACAAGAGAAGCAACTTGACAGCATAAGAGGCAATATAGCCTAGGAAGAGGTTTATTTGGATTTACAGGACTGGATATAGTTCAGGGCATTTCTTGCATTCTGACAAGGCATTGCCTCTGTGGTGCATGAAGGGTGGTCAACTGAGTCATCTGCTGGGCTTTTGAGGTGCTATTGTGACATTTACTGTCACTTCCCCTCTCACCAGCAGTGCACTCATGGCAGAAAACTTGGTGAGCTAGAGGGAATTGTTCCCAAGGTCTGCTCCGGCCTGCTAACCTGAGATGGATCTGGCAGAAGGAGTGATGGCAGTTGAACTAGATCTCTGTTCCCTGGGTGAGCACACAGGAGAGAGGAAAGTCTCTGTTACATTTCTTCCCAAGCACACTCACATAGAGAGTAGGTATAGTTCATCACTAAATCTCTGTATCAGTAGAGTTTATTGTTTAATGAAGAGATGAAGTATTGTGTTTGGATTAGAATATGTGATGGTTTGTTCCTTCTTCCTCTCTCCTGACATATTTACTAGTATAACATTATGTTGTGGGTTTTTTTATGTGCTATCGTCTCTGCAGAGTCCAGCACTTCTCTGATAGCAGAGGATTTGGTCATCTTAGAGGTCTTATGTGAATCAGTGTCAGGAAACAGTCCTCTGCTGATGTTCTAGAGGTGCTACGTAAAAACCTGAGGATGTGCCACCAAAAGCACCAGTGTATGTTGTATTGACTTGTTTGTGTCAGACAGCAAAAAGCAGCACTCAGCTGAAGAAAGAGGCATGCAGTGTAGTAGCAGGTGGGACTAAGGCAGCTGTACACCTTTATTCTCCCGGGAGCCTGTAGTCATTCCTATTCCAACATGTGTGTGCTCTGCAAGATGTCTTTATCCTCTCAGCATGTTATACTTTTACCTGGATTCATCTCAATTTCAAGGACTTTCTATGACCATAGAGACATTATAAAGCAACAAAGTTCACTCTGTAAGGAGCTAGCTGACAGTGTACATCTAAGTCTCTCTTCTTAGCCTGCTTTCTTGCCTCCTAGTCAGGGATGTGATAGTTATGAGACAAAGATAGAAAAGGAGCTGACAATGTGGCGAGAAGAGACATTTCCTCTCTTTGGCTTGTATACATCCTACACTTTGGAAAAGAAAAGTAAAGCAATATGAGTGGAAGTGAAAGTCACTCCTTAGCAAGTCCCTGTGCTTCCCATATCTCCCATCTATATTTAATGAGACACCAAACAGCTGTTGTAAGAACAAGCAGAACTAGGAAAAGGTCTTGTGTTCATTAGACATTTTGTTATCTTCTAACTGTAAGAAGTGCTTTCTTTGGGGAGTAACTTCAGAGACTTGGATTTTCATGGTTCACTAACTGTAATAAATAAATCTGAATAAATCCAAACTTCAATGCCAAGGACTGAATCAAACCCACTTATTTTTGTGCTGAAAGTATCCTGGCATTAAAAGGCTTAGCGTGTTGGGTTGTTCTGTTTAACAATGCAGTGAGAAACAGTGCAGATAACTGTAGTAGTAACATAACAACAAAAAAGCTAGAACTCCTCTGTAGCTTCCCTTAAGGAGATAGTTTGAAGTTGCATGCTCAGACTTTTTCTTCACATGACTAATCCACTCTCCTGTGACCTCTCTTTAGTTTGATATTGAATCAGGAACAGGAACTGTAGGTTCAGCTGACCCCAAACATTTAGTTACATTAATCACGGGGTGGTTTTGGGCTCTGAGCATACTGAATGAAAGACACTATTTTTGCCAGGCATTGATCAAACAGTCTTCAGGTATCAGTACATCGAGGCACATTAATCATCTGGTGCATTATCAGTTCCACCAGGAGAATATGTAAATGTGATCCCTGTCAATGATAAGAGAAAGCAGAATTTATTTTAAAAAGTGGTCCATCTGGAGCTGTTGATATAATCTTAGCTAAGACAATAGGTTGTAAAGATACATTTTAGCAGGGCTGCCAATGGACATAAAGAACAAGCAAATGAAAGCTATCACAAAAAAAAAAAAAGGGGGGGGGGGGGAAGATAGTGACTGCACTTCACTCATTTGTGGGAATTTCTGTTCCACAACGTTGTGGAGGAGACTTTTTCTGCTTAATAAACAAGGGCAGTTTTATGAAACCTCCTAGATTTGCTCTGTAACCACAAAAGCTTTAAGAGTGATGCTACTCTGTTCTCTGCCTCAGTGCTTTTGCCCTAGAATACACCTGTGATATACTTGCCTTGTGGCTAAGGATGTGATGCTCATACTTACAGTGAAACTCTGAGGCAATGGCTCACCTTTGCAGATGGCTTGCCTTCACTCATATTAATGGGCCTGCCTAACTGAGGGATGCAACATGCATCTTGCTGAAAGCAGTTGTGCATAAACTCTCTTTTATCATTGATCAGTGTATTTGTTCACAGGGCTTTTAGATTTCTTTTTCTTTCTTTCTTGCTCGCTTTTTTATTTTCTTTCTTTCTCTTTTTCTCCATCTCTCTTCTTTCTTGGTCACTCTATCACTCTTTTGCTCTTTCACTTTCTTTCTCTATTTCTCCATCTCACTGTTTTTTTTTCCCCAAACTGATACTCTGCCAGAGGGGGCAACCACACTAACAGGTGTTGTCAGTGTGGGTGTGTGAAAATCTTGTTTGCCTCTCATAAAGACATGTTTCCTCACAGAAATATTTCTTCAGGTCTGTCCTGAGGGGATCAGAGACTTTGGGGCAGGGAATTTGTTAGAGATTGAATATATAAAACAGTAATCTCATTTCTACTTACTGCTTTAGTGTTCTTTCCTACTTTCCCAGCATCTTTGGGCTGCAAAACCAAAACAAGGAATTCTGAGGAAAGATAAGTGCTTGTCTTTAAAGGGTGTGAATCTTGCTAGGTTTTGGTGCCTGGAGACTGAAAGAAATGCAATGCTATCTGTGTACAAAGGCTGAGAACAGAGCTTATTTTGGGTCTAATCTTGGCTCTGCTAAAGTCAGAAGGAAATTCCCTACAGTGCACAGTCACAGAGGATTTAAGGATTTCTAAGAAGTTTGAGAGGAATTTGGCTAAATTCTGATGTTTTTGGAGAACAATGCTAAAACCTTATTTTTTTAATGCACTTTAAAGTCATCTTGTAGCTGAGAGAAGATCCACAGGATTCGTGTTTTTCTCTCCTTACAGGTCAGCATTTGCCTCTGTCTTATGGTCAACATTATGGTTCTCATTTAAATATGGAAGAGTTAGGAAAACTTCAGTGTAATTGTAGTGTGCCTGTACAAACAAAGACATGATTAGCTGCATATGCACGATGCTGCCTGGGATGCTAGCAAGGAAAACAACATACAATTTCTGCACATGCAAAAAAAAACCCAACCCTCTTTGAATGTCCTTCCTTCTGCATGTTTAATACTGGTTTTGATCGTGTCGCAACCACGTGTCCTTCATAATTATATTTACAGATAATTTACTTGTACTTTTTTTCAAGGTCAAAGGATTATGTCTGCAGATTTCAGTAATTAGCCATACAATGTGTTATAAGTGCCTTTTGGGTTCCCTTTATCATATCTCACTGTTGAGCAATGTCATAACATTAGTGCTAAGTGAAAGTGCTTGTGGAAATGCAGGATTTTTTGTAGGAATGGCCTCAGCTGCCACTGCCTACCGTAAGGACAAAGAGCATGTCAGTGTGTCCTTGGGATGCTCAGTGTGTAGCTGCACCTGCACAGCTAATACTATTAACAGCATTTCAATATAAAGTTGTAAAGATTTTAGTCTTACTCTTTAAAGGGAAGGAAATGGATGCGGTGTTTCTGATTTGCATTGCACATTGTGTTTCCAAAAGATCTTTCAGGAAAAGACCAGCTACTGAGATTTTTCCTGTGTCCTCTTCTGCTTCTCAAGGGAACACAGCTGGAAGTTTGTTAGATGTTATTTATGCAGGAAGTCATGTAGGCTTTCAGCATGTTATGCACAGAGTTAAAACAATAAAAGAAACTCCTGACTTGGTTAGGAAAGGGAGTAAACTATATAGACTAAACTGTATATATACTGCTTATTTCTCAATCTGGATCACAGCAAGCTTTAGGAATCTGTAGGCTCAGTACACTGGGAGCATCTGAAATCCTCATGGAAACCATGGGTGAAGAAAAATCCCTTGGAAATGACCAGAAATCCACAAAGTTTCTAGAACAAAAAGGAAAACTAATCTTGCTGGTGGTGGTAGACTTCAATTTACAGAGCTCAAGGCTCCAATACTAGCTGGAGAGCCCAAAAGCTGCTGCTATTTCCAGGTGGTACAAGACACTGGCTAAGGGACAGAGAGATTCTGGGGTTTAAACCAATCCTGCTTGAGCAGAGTCTGCATGTTGGCAGCTTTTTGTGTTGGTAGTGAGTGCTGGAAATAAGTTAGGAGACACTCATTCAGTGCACATACTGCTTCTTTCCTCCCCTGCCCACTAGTTTTACTCTCTTATTCATTATTTCTTTATCTCTTTCTTTCATTTTCCTTTGCTTTTCTTTCCTTTGGTTCTCAGTTATAGTATCAAATGTGAGTATTTTAGAGTCTCTAAGGAACAGGACTTGTGCTGCCAGAAGTAATTTTTCTAAGGTGTAATCAACTAACTGGTAAAAATAGCTGATTATAGCAGCAAGTTCAGGCCACAGCAGTAAAGGGACGCTTAGTGTTTCCATTACAAGACTCATTATTGAGGGGTTTATAGCTCAGTTATTAAAAAGGGGATGCCATGAAATTTAGCACTGGTTATTACAGTAGAGAGAAGGTTTTCAGCATCCAGTATTTAAAAGTCTGGTTTCTATTACTGTATTCTATTTAATTCACGACCTATGTGCATATAAACATTAAACAATGAGGGAAAAAATAATTGTGCCTGTACTACTGCTAGTAGCAAAAGGCTTATAACAGAGCAGAAGAAACATTGCTGCTTTAAAGAGCTGAGTAATGCAACTCATAACTCAGCAGGCAAGCGGGAAGGCAGTACCACATCGTATACCTGGGATGGTTTGGCTCTTGTGACCCTGAGATGGCTTGGGTGTTGCAGAGTCTGAGGTCTAGCAGCAGCAGCAGCAGGGCTTGGACATCCCTAGAGGGTTCAGATGTTCTTGTGCCTGATGCTGGATAAATATAACTTCTGATACTGTTTCTTCTGGTTGTTTTCTGGTTGTTTTTCTTTTGTTTCCCCCCTTTGCATTCAAGAAAGTTGAAGGCATGGTTGCTGCCCTGTTAATAGCGTTCATTGTATCCAGTGGATTGATGCTGCAGCCTAACCTAGGGGAAGCTTCCAGGCGAATTGGTTGTCTGGTTGTGTGACTCAGACTGCAGCGAGTCCTGTGGCCACTGTGTTCTGGTCCCCGTGCTCTTGGAACAAACTTTACCTTTGGCAGGGGTAAACACCAGTTCATTCCACGTTTGAATCGTCTCTTTCAAAGCAAAGAGGCAGGTGGAAAATGCATTTGCAGATAATAGGACGTGTGTAATACTGAGGACATATCCAGAGATCCAGAGGAAAGAAGTTAACTTCAGAAGATTAAATGGATATCGTCAGCACAGGGGTTACATTAATGTAATATTGAAAGACACTGGGAATGAGAGAGATGGAACGCAGAGGTGTTGTGTTCGGGAATGAGAGAGATGGAACGCAGAGGTGTTGTGTTTGGGAATGAGAGAGATGGAACGCAGAGGTGTTGTGTTCGAGAATGAGAGAGATGGAACGCAGAGGTGTTGTGTTTGGGAATGAGAGAGATGGAACGCAGAGGTGTTGTGTTTGGGAATGAGAGAGATGGAACGCAGAGGGGTTGTGTTCGGGAATGAGAGAGATGGAACGCAGAGGTGTTTGGGAATGAGAGAGATGGAACGCAGAGGTGTTGTGTTCGGGAATGAGAGAGATGGAATGCAGAGGTGTTGTGTTCGGGAATGAGAGAGATGGAACGCAGAGGTGTTTGGGAATGAGAGAGATGGAACGCAGAGGTGTTGTGTTCGGGAATGAGAGAGATGGAACGCAGAGGTGTTTGGGAATGAGAGAGATGGAACGCAGAGGTGTTGTGTTTGGGAATGAGAGAGATGGAACGCAGAGGTGTTGTGTTTGGGAATGAGAGAGATGGAACGCAGAGGTGTTGTGTTTGGGAATGAGAGAGATGGAACGCAGAGGTGTTGTGTTCGGGAATGAGAGAGATGGAACGCAGAGGTGTTGTGTTTGGGAATGAGAGAGATGGAACGCAGAGGTGTTGTGTTTGGGAATGAGAGAGATGGAACGCAGAGGTGTTGTGTTTGGGAATGAGAGAGATGGAACGCAGAGGTGTTTGGGAATGAGAGAGATGGAACGCAGAGGTGTTTGGGAATGAGAGAGATGGAACGCAGAGGTGTTGTGTTTGGGAATGAGAGAGATGGAACGCAGAGGTGTTTGGGAATGAGAGAGATGGAACGCAGAGGTGTTGTGTTTGGGAATGAGAGAGATGGAACGCAGAGGTGTTTGGGAATGAGAGAGATGGAACGCAGAGGTGTTTGGGAATGAGAGAGATGGAACGCAGAGGTGTTCCAGCTTGGGGCCATGAGCGACCCCGGGCTGGAGGACAGAAATGACTCTTACTCCTTCTGGAGAGTAAGAATGAAGGTACCACGCACTGACTGGACCTTTAAAGAGATTCTATTTACAGGGGCATATGTATAAAAGGCAATCAGGTAGAATAAGTACTTCCACAAGCTAAGCTAAGTCTGTCAGACTAAATCCATCTAGAATCCTCCACCCCTCCCACTTGCAGTAGGCCTGAGGGTAGGCCAGAGCTGCTCTCCCCAGCCTAGGCCTGCAAGGCCTCAGCAGGCCTGAGGGTAGGCCAGAGCCGCTCTCCCCAGCTTAGGCCTGCAAGGCCTCAGCAGGCCTGAGGGTAGGCCAGAGCCGCTCTCCCCAGCCTAGGCCTGCAAGGCCTCAGCAGGCCTGAGGGTAGGCCAGAGCTGCTCTCCCCAGCTTAGGCCTGCAAGGCCTCAGCAGGCCTGAGGGTAGGCCAGAGCCGCTCTCCCCAGCCTAGGCCTGCAAGGCCTCAGCAGGCCTGAGGGTAGGCCAGAGCCGCTCTCCCCAGCCTAGGCCTGCAAGGCCTCAGCAGGCCTGAGGGTAGGCCAGAGCCGCTCTCCCCAGCCTAGGCCTGCAAGGCCTCAGCAGGCCGCGTGACGCAGCTCACAGCTCCCTGCCAGCCAGGAGCCATCTCCCCAGCTTAGACCCGGAGCGAAGCAGGGAGGTGCGCCCTGCCCGGAGAGAAGAGGGGCAGGGAGGGCCATCAGTCAGGCACTGCCTGATAAGCTGTAATACCAGAAACTGGACTAGAATAACAACGTTACAATATCCTGGAATGCCCAAGTTCACCCCTTGGGATGGGCCTCTGTCGCTGTAGGTTTCTTAAGGGCATCTGGGACTCCCTCAGACTACCACAGAGGGCGTCTATGTTGTGTTATTTGTTGAATAAGAACATACAAATGTATACTTCTGATAATTTCATTAACTCTTTAAAGAATTGATTCTGTGCAGCGGCTGAGCTCGTGTCAGCAGTTCCTTCCTTTGGGAAAACTGCACTGGAGCTATCTCCCGTATTTTAACAACCTTTTTTTTCCCCTTCCCTTCTTCCTTTCATTTTGAACAAAGTTATGTGTTCATCTTTAAGAATATGAGTAGCCTCATTTATTGCAACAGAACTACTTCTGTGCTTACAGATAAGCAAGGAAGGAAAGGTGTGCAGGAACTGCCTTCAAATAAGAGGTAAGCTGTTAACATTTTAGCAATGTTAATATCCTGCCAGGTCTGTGTGTATAACTTTTTTAGTGTTTGTAGACCATCTTATAGCAGAGTAACTTCCAGGGGATTTTTGTTTTCTCGTTTATATTTGGCTGAGTCCTCAGAATATTTTATGGTTCTTTTGATACTTCTAAATGGAGATTCTCTTATCTCAGTGTATGTATTTCTTTGTGTATAGGTTTTGCTAGAGCGTTGCTTTAATTTTCCTTAAGACTGTAGTTGATTCTCTTGACCCTTTTGCTTGCTGCCTTCCCCCCACCCCAGGAAAGATGGCTTTTAAAAAACAGATGCCTGTTAAAAAAACCCTCTCTGTTTGCTCTATCTGAATTTTCTGGTTTGCTGAGAGCAAATACTGGAGAGATGTTGTTAGTTGAAATTGTCAAATACCTCCTAAAGACAGCCACATGGATATATTGAAAAGGAGAGGCTCGGGTATTTATGAGAAGTGTTGTGGTGGCTCTCTCCACCAGGATTATACAAAGAGACATTGTTTATAAATGGATTATGAACTTCAATCATTTTATTAGGGTTTTTATTTGTGCACATTAAAGGTAGGTGCATTATAATTGACTGCAGTTGTCAACCAAGACTGTTTCCTAGCTGAAGATGTTTTCACAGTGGCTTTGGTAACTGTATACTTTGGGAATGTGAGTTCACCTTCAATTATTACTTGTCTTTTCTTCTAAATAATAAAATACTTCCAGGAATATACTGGTATGTAGGAAATGCCAATCCTGATTTTCAAATGTTCCTTTTATTGGCTGTTGTAGACCAGGAGTCATGACTGCATCTCTGTCTGGCAACCCTGTTGGAAAGGGAAATGCCTGGAGACATGATGTGAGAGCAGATTGTTGCTGAGCTGCCTTGTGCTCTTTAGGTTTTAGTTTTCTGTGGATTTAACCAAATACAGCTGATTTCATGTATGCAGTAAAGATGGTCATGTGCAAATTCCCCATTAGACTCCAATCACAAAACTCTCGGAGGAGGAAAGGGTAGATATTTCACCGGACCTATCGATCTGAAAATTAACTGCTTGCCTGTAAGTTTGTGGCCTGTGTGCACAATGACTGTCCATGATTACCCACTCGCTGTTGCTTTACTAAAGAGTCTGACAAATCATGTGTTTTTAGTACACGGAGATGTTAAACCATTGCTTTGGTAATGCATCCCTTGGGCTGCAGTCTGGAGACACAAGTCAGAAGATGTTTTCTTGGTTGAATATCCATGGAATAGAAACTATTGCCATTTGAAAGCATCTTCTCACAGGGGGAAGAGGAGGAGGAAGGGTGCAGGAGGAGGATGTTGATTACGACTGACATGCGCCTTAATATCTGGTGTGGCTTTCACACTTGGAAATATTCAGGACTCCATATGTTCCAAAAACCCTACTGAACAGTGCATATAACATTGCCTTTATCATTCTTTAATCTCAGTTTAATTGCTGTGGTCAAATTACCCCACACTTAATAACCCACAGCTTGGTATATTATTTAATATGGTTGACACATACTTTGTTTTAAATGTCAGTGCTGGTAAAGCCCTAGAGTTGGCAATGCTGTGCATGATAGATGGCAGAGGAGATGGATCATCTGTTCTTTGTCTGTGCTGTTGGTATGTTGGCTGCAACTTTTTCAACTGTGACACTAGGCTCATGCCAAACCCAAAGCTACTGAATGGGTAACATTATCCCTTGTATTTGATGTTTTGTAGCTGATCATACTCAATTGCTCTGGCTGCTTTTACAGGAATGTGTAATGTTATATCACCCAAGTTGAAGTGACAAACTAGTGTTGTTTCAAACGGGCTGATTTAATTATTTCAGCACCCAGTGGCACCTTTGTTATTAAAGGATTTTCACAAAGCAGTACATAGTCTAATTATGAATTTACACAAGAGACTGTACCAGCATCTGCTGGGTAAATAATATACATTTGTAAAATGGTCTAGCTACTAATTTACACAGCCGACCACTGAGACACTGAAAGGCTGCTGCATTCTGTCATGTCAGCTCTCAAACACTTCCAAGCATTCCCACTTCTCTTTACAACTGTTGACAAAGCAGTGAAAAATCACATAGCTAAAACTCCCTTCTAGGAAGAACTACTGTTTGGAGTTGGTAACTTCAGTGAAAGCTGCCCTCTTGTTCCCAGCTGGGTAGCAGTGCCTAGGAAGTGTTAGATCATCTATATTTCAAGGCCGGCATTTACATCAGCAGAGGCAGGCGGGTTAAGGAGGAGGAATACATTTGCATTCTGGATTGCTGGCTCCTTCTCTTCTGGTGCAAGTCCTCAGTAATCTTTCCTCAAGACAGGATAGCTGCACCCAGAGGTTTTCTTCCTGCACAGCAGAGACTAGAGTAGGAGACTAGTACCCTAACTCCTGTGTCACATCCCTGCTACTCTGTTGGGGCTGCAGCCAGGATATGCTTTTCTGAGTAATCTCTGCCTACAATCTTGGTTCCTTGCAGCTGTAAAAGGTAGGTGCCAGTCACAACAGGTCAGGGGCTGCACTGACACGTTCTGGAAAGGCCGGTTGGTTCCAGATCTGCGGAAGCAAGTGCAGTTTACTCATTGGGATCACTTTGGCTTTATTTTGGCATCTGGGTGTTGATACAGAGGCACAAATTATGCGCTTCTGAGAACAGCTATAACAGATTCATGCAGCTCCTGGGTAACAAGATGATGACAGCTGGGGAGTAAATCACTGGTGTAAGGTAAAATTTTTGCCAAATCAGTGAGACTGGCATTCTTAGCCTGAAATCCATTAGTGATTAGTGAGAATAAGATTTAAGATTTCTGAAACCCTCAGCTACATGCAGCTTTGCAAAGTGGAAAGAGGTTTAGCTATGGCTTAGTGCTAAGAAGAGAGAAGCTCAACATTAGGAAATGCCTTGAGTATCTTAACTATCCATGGAGATGCAGTTGGCTACCAAAGGAAAACCAAACCAAACTAAAAAAAGTCTGAGAAGGAAATGTAAAGAAGCATATACTGGGCTGATCCTATCTCTTCCTGTGTTTTTGACACACAAGCGATGAGTGTGGAAGGAGAGCATAATGGTTTCATTGCCATCTCTTCAGTAAGATGCCCATCAACTTGAAGTTTTATCTTTTTGCAGGCAGGGAACTGGACAAGCTCTCCCATAGCAAATCCCCCTGTATTTCCTCACAGCTCTCGCCTGTGTAAGTCGCAGAACCTTTTCCAGCAATGCTGAGAAAAGATTTATGTCTGCAGTGCAGGAGAAGGTTCTTATCCTGTTTAAGCCTGAATTCTACATCAGCAGACTACACCTGGGGAAGGGAGTTTGGACTGGTTTTCACAAATGCTGTATTTTCCATTTAAACCTTATTCTTAGAAAATGGTCCTCTGGCTTCACAACCAACCTTGTATTTCACATTAAAAGCACATCCATGCAGCCCTATTTACCCAAAAAAGAAACTCCTCAAGGATACTTTTCATAATTGTCCAAGAATAGTATGGGACAAAGAAGAAAAGTGGGAAGAGTTGGAAATGGGGACTCTGCTTCCTCTAGAGGAGTGATGATTCTCATCAGCTGTGCCTCTGGCTTCTGCATCTGTGATATATTTACTTTCAAAATAACAGGAGAGTGGTACTGGAGAAGGAAATCACCAGTGACCTAAAAGGAGCAGGCCCTTTTGGAATGTATAATATGGGACTGCCATATCCTTTTAGCAGCTACATAGTTTTCAGCACAGGCTTAAAATGAGCAGCTGGATCTGTGGATTTTTTGCACTGACCAGGCAGAAGACACCTTCTGGATGGAGTGAAGTATGTATTGATTATTTCCATTGTCTCTGTAGGCTCACTTTGCCTTTGTATTGAAGACATCATAGCAATTTGTTCAAGGAGAAAGAATATGTTTTTTGCTTTGTTCTAGGCAGTAAAGTAGCTTTATAAGGCTCTCAGCTCTTGTTTAAGCGTATCACACCATTTGTGATGACTTTATAAACTAAGCATAGAATGAGAGAGTGGAGGCTGAGTCAGCCTGAAAGAAAACATGTAATTAATATTTTACTGTAAATGATTTGGGAGTAAGATTATCCATGAAAATTGGAACTATTACCAGACTGTGAATAATGCATGGTGGTTGGAGAGGGTAAATGGGAAGCTGAGAGTGAAAAACTGTTTAAGATGAAAGCTGCTTTCAGTGAAGACAGGATCATAGTAAAAATGTAACAGGAGAAGTGAAATATAATTAGGAACGTGACATTAATACTGGATTTGCAGGATGTTGCCTAACAGGTGGGTGGAGTTTATTTGACTTTGTTTCAGCTGGAGTATTGAATCACACAGATGCAGTCTTTAGAATTACTTTAGACTGTGAGAAAAAAAGATAACAAGAATGTTCAAATACATGAGCTCCTACCATCAGCATGTGTCCTCACTCTTTCTCATTTAGCTGCAATAATCACCTCCCAGTTAAGATGGTTCTTGCTCTTCCTCTGTCATTCTTTGTTTCTGCAGCTCTGCACTGGAAAGCAGAGGGGATATTGGGTTTCCTTTCATCACAATGACAAGTCAGGGAAACATCTGGTTTAAACAAAATGTGGGAAAGGTTTGAAAAAAGAATTAAGAGACTTTTGGCATTTTTTGTTTATGCCTGTTAGACACCTATTTTTATTAAAATAAAATTTATGAGTATAATATGTAGAGAAGACATTTTAAAAGATTGAATTGAAGGGTAATCATAGAGGAAATCTGTGAAAGGCAAAATGTCCACCAGAATGGACAACTTGAGTCACTTTCTGGATTCCAGGGTGGAAGCATCAATATAGAAACATTTGTTTCAGTTTATGAACTTTTTTCATTCCAGCTAAAATATCAGCACCACCTGTGATACCAGCATCAGATTTATTATCAGCTTCTCAGGAATTGCAAAACAGCCAAACTCCACCTGACTGTTAATAAATCAGGTGCTGAAAGCACTTCAAATGAGAACTTCGCTGAAGAGACATGTAACTCATGAGGATCAAAGCCTAAAGTCAGTTAAACAGGCCATTTGCCCTTTTGGCATAATCAAAATGTATTAAAAAAAAAAAAGAAAAGAGAAAAATAAACAGGCCAAAATCATGTGACATGGTGTTTGTATCAGATTAGGATAAATATTACAGCAGGAGCGGTCATCAGTAATTCATTCACTCTGATTTTGCAGAACTTTATTTTACAGCAGTGCAGAGTTAGTAAAGTTTAGGGATATGATCCAAATCCCAGTGAAGTCAATGAAAAAGGAATATGTCTTTCAATTCCAGTGGTTTGGGTCTGGCTTTGGACAAGCATCCACTCTCCATCAAGTCTGACTTGTCTCTTCACTCCCTTCCCCGGTACTCCACTGATGTTGCACCCTTGCAGGAGATCAGCTGAGGGCCAGGCTTCCCATGGAAGAAACTGCCTGCAAAATATTTCAGTACCCAGATTCCTGGATTAATTAATAAAATTATTTGCTCATCAAGATAGATTACATGCTGGGCATTTTGCTGGTATGCTCTAGGGAAGGGGTGAGAGGAAAGTTCAGCAGTACCTGGAAACATAGAGAGAAGAGAGGAGGACTTAAGTTAGGAAATCTAATTAATATCAGTTAATGATTGCAGGAATCCACTTTTTTTTTTAACTCTGCGTAGCTCTGATTTGCATGAACAGCATTTGCATGGCTGATAAGCTAGAACTGTCAATGACATTAATATTGGCAGCTTTTCAGGAGCTGCATTTTCACAAGCTCTGACTCTTCTTTGTGTCCTTACAGTGAGCATAAACTTCAGGGATGTTATTATTCAATGTCTGTGAGTCTCCACTTATGCTTGAGTTTGTTCGTTTCCTCTTGTATACTCTTCCTGGTGGTTTGCAGTAGAAGGAAGATAAGTAGTTGTTACAAACTGAGTGGTTCTTTTTCTCCGAGACACTCAAGTGCAGTGACACTGATCTAAGCAGAATTAGTCTTGGTTATAGTGAGAGGGAAACCAGGCATGTTCTTGTGGTAGCAACGTACACCAGAAGCCAGTGCAGAAATGGGAGACTCACTGGGTCAGTGTGATGCTCTGTATTTTACTGTTTGCATATACGATTGGTTTTGTGTAAGAAGCTGGAGAGCTACCTAATTTATTCTGGGTTGAGTGCATTAGGAATCCAGGGGAGTGAAATGGCTGAGCTGTGCAATGTCATTTGGGCAAACATCAGACAAGAAAAGAAAGTATTTGCGAGCCTGGATCTTGCAGGATATTTGGCATTAGGAGATCGTCAGTGCTGGTCCTGTTCAGTATCTTTATTGATGATCTGGACTGAGTCCATCATCAGTAAGTTTGTAGATGACACCAAGTTAGGAGCAGGTGTTGATGTGTCAGAAGGTAGTATGGCCCTGCAGAGGGACCTCGACAGGCTGTATGTGTGAGCAGAGGCCAATGGGATGAGATTTGACAAGGCAAAGTGCAGGGTTCTGCACTTTGGCCACAGCAACTGCAAACAGTGCTACAGGCTGGGGACAGAGTGGCTGGAGAGCAGCCAGACAGAAAGGGACCTGAGGTACTGGTAGATAGTAGCTGAACAGGAGCCAGCAATGTGCCCAGGTAGCCAGGACAGCCAGTGGTATCCTGGCCTGTATCAGGAACAGTGTGGCCAGCAGGACAGGGGAGATTATTCTTCCCCTGTACTCAACACTGGTCAGGCCACACCTTGAGTACTGTGTCCAGTTCTGGGCTCCTCAATTCAAGAGAGATGTTGAGATACTGGAATGTGTCCAAAGAAGGAGGACAAAGCTGGTGAAGGGCCTAGAGCACAAACCCTGTTAGGAGAGGCTGAGGGAGTGTGCAGCCTGGAGAAGAGGAGGCTCAGGGCAGATCTCATTTCTGTCTACAACTACTTGAAGGAGGCTGTAGCCAGGTGGGGGTTGATTTCTTCCAGACAACCAGCAACAGAAAAAGGGGACACAGTCTCAAGTTGTGCCAGGGGAGGTCTAGGCTGGATGTTAGGAGGAAGTTCTTCACACAGAGAGTGATTGGCATTGGAGTGGGCTGCCCAGGGAGGTGGTGGAGTCGCCACCCCTAGAGGTGTTCAAGAGAAGCCTGGCTCAGGCACTTAGTGCCATGGTCTGGTTGATTGGCTAGGGCTTCGCAGAAGTCCAGGTCCTGGTGTTTGCTCTGTAAACCAGAAGAATCTTCACCAGCCAGGCCATGGTGTGCAAAATGAAAGCTGCTGCTGGATCAGCCCAGAGACTTGTTTTCAGAGAGCTCATGTGGGTTCTGCTTTATTACTGACACTTGGAAAGACATTTTCAGTCTTACGCTATAAAATGAATGTTGAGCAACAAGCCTGGTTAGGATTTACTTCTCCATTCACTGGGTTGGCAGAAGAGTTAATGCTGGCAGCAGAAAGGTCAGTATTTTAGTCTTTGGCCCTCTTTGGAGTGTTAAAGGTGCTTGACTATAATAATTCTCAGTGTGGGTTGCATCTTTTCTTAACTTTAAAGGCAGGGTATTGGAACTTTGGCTTCCCTCCTGAAAGCCAGGCAGCATTTCCCACAAAGGATGTGAGTCTGTGCTAGCTCAGGGTACTTATCCTTCCCTGATGAAGTGTTGGGCACATCACAGCATGGGCTTTCAGCTCTGGAAAAGAGTAACGACAACTTGATTTTTCACCAGGCTTAATTAATCAGCTGCTTTTAAAAATTCAGAATTCATAATGTGGGATAAACTAGTGGAAGCTTTTTTGGTCTGTGTAGATAGCAGGAATGTATACACCTTGTATGCTATTGGAAATTGGCAGAGCTGGAGTTGAGGAATTGGGTTTTCTGTGGCTGAGACAGGGCTGCACTGTTCTTTTGATACAGAAATTTTAGAAACATTGATGGGTGAAGTAGACACATCTGCTGTGTGTAGTGATTCTGTCAACAGACCTCATGGTATACAGCCAGCCTAATAATCACAAGTGCTTCTTTCTGTTTAAAACCTAGGAAAGGAACTGACATCTTTTATCAGAAAGACAGACAATCTGTATCTCTTGACAATTTCAGATTATGGATCCCAAGAGGTTTTCCTTACACTTGTATTTTATCACGGAAATCACAGCTAGTGATGTTTGTTTTCTATACCTCCACGCAGTTTTTAAGGTGTTGCCGGCAGGACCTGTGCTGATACTGACATGTGTTGTTGTCACATTGCAAGATCTGATAGAAACCCCCAGATATATAAATATCAGTGTTTTCTTGGATCTTCCTTTGCTTTCAGTGGTTTTGGAAACACTGGTGCTAGTTAGTTCGCATACTTCCTCTGTTTTGTAGGCTTTTTTCCTGCTTCTAAGGAAGACTTGTTCCTAGTAGACTGGTTTGGAGTATCACTCTCTTTTGTTGCTATTTTTGTGTCAGGGAGGTGCGTGTATGCTATTTTCTAGGTATTACTACAAAGTGGTGTAAGAATAAATGGCTGGGGAAAAGAAGGGAAAACCATGATTATTTGGGAAAATAAGTGGCTTTTGCCTGAAGTCTTTCCAGTACTGTATTTCCATCTTGCTGCTTTGAATTTCGCTGCCCAGACCCACAGCTGAAGCTGGGACGATGGACAGCAGAACTGTTAAGAATATGCAGGGCTCCATCCCTGCAGCCACACTCCACACAGCTGCTCGCTGTCCTCCGTTTTGACATGAAAGCTAAAATGTCACTCAGGTACCTTCCCTCCGGACTTGCCTTGCTCTGGGGATCAATAGTACATGAGAATGACCTATCGCCCATGTACTGACATCCACAAACTCATGATTTGTCATGGTTGCAGTTCCTTGAAACTAAACTTCAGGTTTGTGAGAACAACAGGTTCTTCATGCTGATCCCCTGTGATTTGCCTGGCTTTGCCTGGCAGACTGTCAACCTCCTCTGAAGTTAAAATCAGCTGTTTAAGGCTTGGGGCAGATTTGAGCTGAAAAGATTTGTTTCTGAACTTACTTACAACTTGATCCTTTTTTGTCAAACCAACTGACCAAAATTATGAACATATAATATATGTGTAGTCACATATATTTTTGTACACATATGGGTATATATTTACATTATTTTTCCCACTTCCAGAAGACCTCTTGAAGACCTCTTCAGCAGCCCAGTGGGCAGTTTGTCACAAAGCAGCCAAGTACTCTGGACAATTCAACTTTCTTACAAAGACTATCATTAGTTTTTATTGCCACATGGCAGAAGACAGGGACTTGCTTTGTGTGATTCTGAAGCTCACACAGTGCAATCCAGCACATCCACCTCAGAAAGAAACTACATTCCTCTTACTTTCATTTGAACTTGAGATGTCAAAAGATGCTAAAGCCTTGATTCTTCACATCATGGCACCTTGTTTAGTTTACTCCTGCATGAAATGGTATGTTACCAGACCCAAAGGCTTTGCATCTTGTCTACAAAGCAGAGTAGGAATCAACATAGAAATCCAGAGCTTATTTTACTCCTTTCTTTTCTCCACACTGTATATAAATTATCTAGATGTTTTTTGGCAATGGAATAATAATGACAGTGGATTGGTAGTTTTGTCTTGAGTTTTATGAGCAAGAGGAGGAGCCAAGAAGGAAACCAGGTGTGAAAGTTGCCAAATATATCTTCCATTTATCATTCCAGCTAACAGAGGGTAGATTATTTCTGAGTGGCAGTTCTAAAAGGGAGGGGAGAAAAGCAACATAAACTGATATGTGCAAACATACTGCATGCTACAAAGGTGTCTCTGAGGAGTGTCTGGTTTGGTAAGCCAAAGCACAGTCCTTCCTGCAGGAGAAGTACAATGTGTTACTCATGCTGTAATTCTGGTTGTGATGTTGCAGCTAAAGTACCTGGAAACATACCCAGATGGGAGCAGACTCTGTACAGGTGTTGACACAGAAGATGGGCCTCTTTTTACAGAAAATGAAGAGCTGGAAATGAAGGGAATATTTCTGTCCAGAGTACTTGGGGTCCCAGCAATGCTTCACTCCTGGGTAGTGTGTACCATGCCTTTTTTGTATTCATGTTTATTAAATATGCAAGGAGTGCCAAGAGGATGCAGCCAGCCTCTTCTTGGTGATGCCCAGTGACACAACAAGGGGCAATGGGTGGAAGTTGAGGCATAGGAGGTTCCATGTGAGCACTGGAACAGGTGGCCAGAGAGGTTGTGGAGTCTCCCTCTCTGGAGATATTCAAGAACCATCTGGATGTTTTCCAGCGTGATCTACTCTAGGTGATCCTGCTCTGGCAGGGGGGCTGGACCAGATGATCTTTCAAGGTCCCTTTCAGCCCCTGATATTCTATGATTTGCAAAGAAAAAATACACATGCAAGTTTTCATGTCAAATACCCTTAGAATTCAACAAGAAGAAAATAGAGCTTCGTCTTTTGCTTTGCCATTTTCAAGCCATTTCAGAGACGTGTAAGTACTGCTTTAGACTGTGATAAAGAAAAGGGCTGTGCTGATCTAATGAGCTCAGGCTGTGGCCCATCACACCCACGCTGTGAAGGTGCTTACAATGATGTTCTGAAAAGAGTTGTAAGCAGACAAAGCATCTGGAGAATGGAAAACAATGTGCTTGAGTAATTTAGACTGAACTGTTTTATAATATGATACTTCTGAGGTGCAGACACATTTACTTGTCTAACCATTGCCATTATTATTATCTAGTAATTATAATTTACCCGTACAAATTAGTTGGGTAAGAGGAAGGATTAAATGACATCTAAAAAGCATACTGACCGGAACTAAATAGAAAATTCCAAGGAGGAGTCCTTAAAATAAAGCAATTATATAATATTTAATTGTACAATATAAACTGTAATTTCTCAGAAGACATGGTATTAATCGTACAGTAGTTAGCCATTACATTTGGTCCATTTATAATCACTCTCAACTACTTTAAATATAAATTTAAAAATGGATCAAACTTTCTTCCCACTAATAATGCCTAGTTCTTTCCCCATAGCTTATTCATCTTCAAAGCTCTTTGCTAACATTAGCTAATTATTCTTTTTTTTTTTCTAATTAGTAGAAATTGACTATGGTCAAAAGGGCTATTCAGCCAATTAGTGCTGTTCTACCTTCAAATCTCAGAGCTTCTGACCCAGAGCTTTCAAATGGTTGATGAAGATATCATACTGTGGTTGTGCTGAGCCCACATTAAAGGCTACCAACTGGAGAAAAAGAAAGAAAGAAAAACACCTCAGGGAAGTGTATCAAATCTCCTCATTTGCAGCTTTCCCCAGAGGCAGCAGCATGGAGAATGCGAGGCTGGACCTGGGGTTCCTCCTGCCTTGCACACAGCTGCCAGAGTCAAGGGGCGATGGCCAATGTTTGGAAGCTTAGAGCCTATAGGTTTTGTGATGGCCAACTGTTCAGAGGCTACTTCTGTTCTTGTTGTGCACTGGATGTGGAAAGGGTCATTTTGGTGTCATTTGGGTGGCGGCCTCAGATGTGTACTGCTACTGGCTGCTTAGAAGAGCAAGCCAATAGCTAGCTCTACATAATCATTAGTTTTGCTTTACTCTGTATGTATGCTTTCAATTTTTTATTGTCTGGTGGCAAACTAAGTTAATACAAGATGGATTTAGGAAGTTACTTTTTTAAAGTCACGTTTACATTCTCAAAAGAGTGTTTCTTCTGAGTCTTGCATGTAGCTCTGCTACTTATCAAGAGTTGCATTGCTCAATTTTAAGAATTCATCTGCATCCATAACTCAGTAGATGTAACCTATAGGTAGTAGAAAATTCTCTGGCAACATGAACATGCACACCTTTCCTTTGTGTTCTGAATTTCTTTACTCATTCTGGTAAAAGGACAGCATAGTGACAAATCTTCCTTCAGCAGCAGCTCAGTTTGGCTGTTGGGGAACAGCTGTGGATGTGAGACTTGTTTATGTTTCAGAAACTGTGAATGTTTTAACCCTGAACAACAGTATGTGCTCCAGGAGATTAATATCTGCATTACATGGACTTGCTGAGAATAAATTAACTCTTGATGACACGATTACTGTCTTAGCAGTGTTCAGCTCATACATTTGCACGGTGTCTAAGATATTAATGTGTTTTTGTGAAGAATTTAGGAAACAATTTATTTATATGACTGTGCTTCATTCCATATCACACCAGGACATCAATTAGCTACCATCGCCTGTAAAAGAAATGTAAATCATGTGTCTCACTGGTTACGAGGATAATACTGGGCCAATAATTCACAAGGAATAATTCATTCCATGAATTGTGCCTCATTCTGTGCTCATGAATTCTTCACAAACAGATAGAATTTTCTCAAGTTTTCATTTTTCAAATTATTATAATGGGCTCCTCTTGGTTATTCATCAAGTAACCCGTTGAATTTACTCATTGAGTCTTTGAATATTCAGATCTCAAAGTCTGAAGTGATTTTGGTTGGTCACACAACACAATGTGTTCTTCACTGAGTCAGTACCGTTTTTAGAATCAATGTGTGTTGTGATTGCTTGTGGGACCTCATGCAAACATCCTTTACAAATTTTTGTAGAACATGGTGCTTGGAAAGAAAATTTTCTTTCAATACTGGCAAAAAATGCATTTTAAAAAGTGAACATCCAGAATAATGAAAAACAGAGTAAGGTTTTAAAAGGATTTATGTGGAGATTTGGAGGAAAACATAGTCTGGGAAATAATATGTAAAAATAAAGTCACTCTCTCACCCCAGTGGGGTTCTTAAAATTAGTGTGCAAAAATGATTGCCTTAGGATGATAATTAACTTCAGTGTCTTTTCAAAAGTAACATTTAAACAAATTAACAATGAATGTATGAATTTTATTTCCTATTTGTTTAAAATTTTCTGCAGAATCCTTGACTTTTCCAGTCTTTTATTTCTATTAAGGTCTGACATTTGTGTTATTAGAAGGAGCTGTGTTTGCATTGGCAGCAGGAGAACAAGGAGGGAAAGGTTGACTTTTCTAGCAAGTAGTGCTTTCTGAGCAACTTGGGGATGATTTGAGAATTTTCCTGAATGCCCTGGCTGTGTATTGGCAAAGCAGCAAATATGCATGATAAAAAATCAGATATGATTTAAATAAAATAATCTTCCTGTGTAAAATCTGTCTTCTTGTTTTGCCTGTAGATGCTGTCACAACTAGAGGCATTCTTAACCATGCCAGCGTTGGAACCTACCCTCAGTACAGCGCATGTTGGAAGTGAGGTAGGTGGTTTTCTGCAGTATTGCGTGTGCATTGAACATTGGATAGAAGAGATGAACCTAGTTTTCTTTATAAGATGAAGTATTTGCAAGTGTTCCTTCTTTATTATTTTTCAGTATTTGATGCGCTCAAATACCCAAACCCTTTCTTCTCTGAGCAGCCTACTGAGACTCTGAAATCCATCCTCTTCTCTCAAATTGCTAGGCATGCCTTTCCCGTGCTAATACACTAAGAAACTTTTACTGCACTGAAGAGCATGTAAAGTTCACTTCTTTGCCATGACCTTTAAATTGTTTCATCATTGTGACCAACATGGACCAAAGAGAAGATGTAAAATTGTTAGGGACGTTTATTTCTAGGAAGGTTAAGCAATGTCTGCTATGCCCTTTTTACGTTCTTCCAGACCTTCCAAAAAGAGACCATAACATGACAGTGATGGCCTCCTTAATTACATTTTGTTGTCAGAGGAAGCATGCTTTAAAAGAACTGTAACTCAACACTCCTCTAGCGGAGGATTTCAATAATCTCAACCAGGTTCACAACATTTAGAAAACCCCAAACCTTCTGTCAACTGATTGAAGCAAATTTTACGCATGCAAGCAATACAGTCATCTGGCACAAGGTTCTGTGTTATGGGGCTTGGGCAAAAGGATCTAATTTCAGTATGCCAGAGTTTCATGGGAGTTGGATGGATTTCACAATGGCAGTGGCTTATCAAAAACTCAAAAGCTGAAGAGCAAGATGCTTCTGCTGTGCTTATTTTCAGTAATGTTCATCTCCATAGTAAATGTAAATCAAGACCTGAATATTGCCAATGTAGTGCAGGAATTTTAATAAAAGATGAATATTTAAGAAAATATAGATACCAGTGGAACTCAGGGTGGGTAACACTTTAGTTGCTTCCTGACCACTGAATCTGGTTGCTTTGTTACTATCACAACTGCTGGCGACAGAGGAAAAAATCGCTCCTACGTGCCTCCGTGTTCTGTTTCTGTGAGTTTTGTCATGATTTTAACAGAGATTCCCAGGGATTTTTTTTTTAATCAGACTTACAGTGGACCATTACAGTGATATAGGATCTTGGGTCCTGAAGCCCACCAAAGGTGGGCAAAGGGTAATGCATTGGCTTCGACAGGAGAATACAATGGGCAGGAAATCCCACAGAGGGGCTCATGCACTTACCTGAAATTGAAAAGGCTATTGTCTGGACATATTCTAGGGTTCCTTTAGCATGCCTATTAGTTAGGTCAGTGAACCTGCTGGCCCTCCATTGCAAGATGAATTGCCTTCACTCAGGACTGTCTGGGGAGCAGCAGAGGTTGTTGTGGCATTTTGGAGGGGAAAAAAAAAGGAAGGTGACATATCTGATTGGATTGCTTTCCTCTGGGAGGACACAGCCTGTTTGTCCTGGTTTCTGCTTCTATAGAACAAACATGCCTATAGCCTGTATAAAATTTGAGGTTCTAGGCTCCTAGACAGGACTTACAAACAATCAAAAATTAAATTGATACCAGAGCGGTCATCATGGATTCTGCTGATCACACTCTCTGCACTTTGGAAAGGCTTGCAGAGCCTGTGTAAATATCTGTATAGTTCAGATCAGCTGCTCATATTTTGGGCATCTATCATCAACTCTCACTAGGTTGACTTTAGTTGTTCACTGTGGCATAAAACAGAGTAGGCTGTTGGCATGGTGTGAAGAATTAAATCTTTAGCATCTGAAAAGTGCCTTACAAATGAAGCAGGCACAGTACTATACCTTGTGCAGCTGTCCCTGTAGCCTTCAAGCTGAAGTGCACAAAGTGTGGATCCTTAGTGATTCCTGAAACAGACACTTGTAAAATCTGAATGGATTTATCCCAAAAGAAGCATGACAAGAACCTTACAAAGGTATTTATGTAGGAAAAACACTGGGAATATTGGTACGTTTAGCTGTAGTACCGGATCAGGCAAAAGTCCTAGAGAGTGTGAGGTGTTGCCATAGTTCCCACAGGATCTGCGTTACTGGCAATAATGGGAAGACAGAGAAGAAAGGAATGCTTGTTGATACTGTCTTCTGATAAGTTGATAGCTGTCCTCGTAGAGACAAAGTTAATGTTAATATGATTAAAGGGGAAAAAAAGAGTGAGGGAAGAGGTGTTGAGCCAAAGAAAGAGACTGTTTCACTAACGTGAAATGTTACCCTCCAATACCCAGTACACACTGGGAGGGTGAAGGAGGAGTTGATGTGGCATAGTGGAATGTGGGACTCTCTGGGAGGGGAACGTCTCAGAGCAGCAAAATAAAGCAGGTCATGCCGAACTTGAGAGCATTGCTGATGGACTCAGCCTCAGGCTTGCTTTTGTGGCCAGCCAGGGTGGTACCCTGTTGAGGACTGCACAGCAGTAGGTTATCAGGGCAGCTTCGTGACTTGGGCAGCCAGGTCATTCCAGTGACTTGGAGGGACCACAGCCTCTTGCTGTGTCACAGCAAGGGAGCATTTAGCCAGATTTGGTTTTCCTTTGTGAGATGTGGACCCTAGATAGGCATCCAAGCATGTCCATACCACAAGCTGGCCCATCTGAGGCTGTTTGCATAGGGCCTGCGGTGCAGGGGCTGACTCAGTAAATCTGGGTTAAGAGGAATGGCTATAACTCCCTATGTCAGCCCAGCTTGCTCAGGATGAGAATCTGGCTTTGCCTGTCACTTCAACGTGATGTTTCTTCAGCATATGGCTCTTGCTACTGACTTCTCCACATTCTGACCAGTACGTTTGGTTTCTATCACGTTTCCCTAGTGTAAACTTCTACCAGCTAACACAGAGTCTCGTCTCTTCTGAGACAACTAAGGCTCATTTCAGAGTATTCAAATCTTGCGCTTCTCATGAGCACAACTGACTGTATTCTGGACTTGAAAAAATTGATTAGAAGAGGGATTTTTATCAGTGACCACAGTTTGTTTGCATAACTTTAGGTTTGCAGGTGTCCAGATTCTAGCAGTGCGAAGTGTTTAAGAGGACTCTTGTAGTGCAAGACAGCAGTTGCAGATTCTCACTTTAGTCCTTTCTGCGTTAGGTATTGAAGGGAGCAGCAGCTGAAATGGATGAGTAAGTACAATTTTGAGGTCTGACTGGTTGGGCAAGAGAGTCACATTCTTGGAGCAATAAATAGCTCCTTCCAGATCATGATGTGCTAGCAATGTTGGGGAAGCAATAACATGGGACTGGCCCAGGTTAATGATATATATTAAAGGAGATTATGCAGATATAGAGGACATGTTCAGTAAATCATCTATTGTCTGCATCTGACACCACAACATTCTGGCAAGTGTTGGGAAATATGGAAAGTGTGAAGGAGAAAAACTCGATCTGCATTTGTTGACAGCAACAGCATAAGAAATTTGCAGAATGCTTTAAAAGTGTTTTAGTTAATTGTTGGGATTGTTTATGCGCAACCTATAAAACCCATTCCGATCGTGTTTCTGACTGCCAGAGCAGGGAAGGATGTTGCAGGGAAGGGGTATGTTTGTGTGCATCTGCAAGTGAATGTGCCTGTTGAAGAGAGAGCAGCCAAGGCACTCAGCACTATTGCCTGACGCTGAAATAATTTAGGCTGTACAACGATCCCCTCAAGGAAATAGAGACTGACTTTTGATGATTGCAGGAGAGGAGCAGATGTCTTAGATCGAGGTACCTATGGTGCCATGAGCTGAGCTGGAAATCCATGTCCTGATGAACATGTTACATCCACCATGAGTCAGCAGCTCGACTGGAGCCCTGCTGAAGTGCTGTGGCAGTTGGGGTGTTTCCCTCCATGCGCAGGCTCAGCATAATGTTTTCAAGTCTGATTCAAACTTTATGCTAAAGTTCGTGGAAAGAAGCCAATCAGCCATGAATCAAGGGCTTTAATGACTATTTATTTGTCTAACGTTTTGTATTGTAGTTAAGCTGCCATTTTTAAAAACACAATCTCCTCCCACCTCCCAAATTGCCATCAATCCTTCCAACAGGAGTGTGCTACAATTTAATGTAAATTGTGACAAGGAAAGGGTGTGGAACCCTGCCAATACAAATGCTCATTTTTACAAGCAGAGTCCTGAATGGTGGTTGGAGCAGTTTTCGCAGTTCTGTGTTCTCTGTGGCTGCTTAGGTTCAATTTTAAGCAGTTTTAGTTGTCCTGTTGCTTTGTTGCTCGCTTGTAAATCAATCAGATTGTTTTGCTGTTGGCTTGTTGAGTGCTGGAACAAGCACAAACAAGAGCTTCTCTACTGCTTTTCAAACTGTATTTCAGTCCTGAAAAGGTGGCAGTTGTGTCATGATTTACAGCTCCTCTTTGGTGTTTTTAATTGGGAATTTACACGACAATTTGTGGCTACATGATTATGTTAAGATTATCTTATAAAAGATCTAGGACAGTTGTTTGTGAAACCCCGGGGGCACATACCAACCTCCTTAGTTATCTAACCAACTGTTGTGCTCCTGGGTTTAAAAGAGTGGGGCCTTCAGAAGTGGTTTGATCTTCCTCTGGAAGGTTAAAGGTCGAATGACTCATAAATGAGGAAAGAGTGATTTAATCCAAGGAACCTGTGCTGTTATTGTAAAACAATATTCACCAGTGATGGTACACTGCTGTATAAATTACAAACTGCACAGCTATGGAAGTTGTGATTACATCACTGGAAACTTCACCTGCACTGCATTTATGACTCCATAAACATAGGTTTATTTAACAGCTGTGGGAACACCTATGGCCATTTTGTGTCGAAGGTCAGGAGTCCTAAATTTCAGTGTGCATGTTAGTTTTCTTGGGCGAGGTTCGTAAGATGTAAATGTGATGACTAGCATTAGGTGATCAGAACATACGCAAAACATAATGCTAGGGGAAACATGCTAATACAACCATTTTTCACATACCACGTTGTGAGGGCTGTTTGTTCGCTGAGTGCTGCTCTGAAAACAGATTTCTGTCACTTGGTCCCTATTATGTCTCACTTTCAATGAGAGTCTGTAATTGTATCTGCTGCCAAAGTTAGACTCCGACAGGGGTTTGCCTTGTAGGGTATTTTTAAAGAGTAGCAGTCGAGTCCAGCCTATTTCAGAACATGAACTAAAGGTAGCCATGCACACAGCAGCTGCTCTTCAGTTCCTTTGCCAAAGTAGATGATTAAAAATATTAATATTTATTCTTGAAGTTGCCATGTTAAACAATGAGCCGGCTGGCTGGCTGGACAGCGAGCTACGCATTGCCAAGTGCACAAAATAAAGAAAAATTGAAGAGAAAATGGTGCCTATTACCATAAAGACTTTTCGAATGGGGATGTGAGTTTATGTAGATCGTGTCTTCTTGCTGTAAGCACTTCAGAGGAGCACACGGCCACTGTAAAAGATAAGAATAAACTGTTGAATGAATAATTATTTTTCATACTTTTGAGGCTTTTGAAAAACTGATCAGAGGATTAAATTGCATATACACTGTGGGAGAAGAGCAATTTCTCTCTGCTTTGTGCAACATTGTTCTCAGCTCCTTTTCTGTGGCCTTGGCTTACTCATGCCACACGTGAATATCTGAGTGCTTCTTTACATCCCCACCCATGTTATTGCTTCAGGTGTTGTACTGTTGCTTGGTGCATGGTAGCAGATTTTTAACAAATTTGCAACAGCAATCTGGACTACTGAAAGGATTATGACTAAAGCAATAAATTACTATTGTCTGCTTTCATCACATGACAGATTCCCATAACCCAGTCCAGTGTGGGTGAAGGTTTTATACTGATAAAGATTATTTGGTTTACTTGCATTTTAGAAACGTTATTGTTCCATTAGATTCATAAACAATTGTTAGTCAAAGATCAAACAGATATAATTACTGTTTTTTTGCACTTTCAGAACACAGATGAGATGATTAGAAAAATCAAAAAAGGGATGAAGCAATAGCAAAGCTTCTCTTAAGCGACGTCAAACATATCTTTCTTGTTTAACAGCATTTCGTATCTCCATCAATAATCTTGCCAATGACCATATAATTAACCATGGTAATAATGCTTCTTTAAGTCTTTTTATTAGTATTATTGCTGTGAACCTACTTACCAGCAATCCACTGTAATTAGTAATTAATCTGATGATCATGTTGCCCTATGCAAAGGTGAGATGGAGTATGTTGATTTAACCACACCAGCCTCGATTTTCACTCTGCATGCTGTTGTTGCCATGTGCACCAACCTTACTGCTGCCTGTGGGCTGGGGTCTGCTGGCTCAGAGCTGCCTTTGTGGGGTAGAGTGTCCCATGTGTCACCTAGTCAGCCTTACTTAGCTGTTGTCAGCCCTTTTGCTGTTGGAGCACCTCCCTGTGTCAATGCCATCCTGTTGCATGCACAGTAAAGGGCAAAATGCAAGACTGGCTGACTCAGACAGCTAGTGCTCCTCTGAGACACATCATTGAGTATTTAATATGGAAATGTTTCTACTCCAGTTTGGTGTTTCACATGGAAGCCATTTCTTTCTCACTTTCTAAACATTGCCTTTGATTCACTTTTCTTTAAATCCCCAAATTATCCTCATCTATTCACTCTTGTTTACTCTGGCAATCTCATAATGCTAGCATCTGCCAACATCCCACATCCCGCTTTTTCCCCCCCTAGCTTAGAATAGGAAACAAATGTGATAGTATTTATTGGCAAAGGCAATGTTCTTGTGGCAATCGTTGTGCTGAGCACTAACAGAGAGGGAAAGGTGAAAAGAGTTGAGAATTCCTACTTGAAAATAATATCTTTTTTTTGTTTGTTTTAATAATTGCTGATGGCCCTTTAGTATTTGAACTGCCACTGTATTTTTTTTTTGCAGAGGGTACAGTGTGATGGAAATGAAAGCGTAAAATATCTTTTAAAGAGATACTGCCATAAATAACTTCTGTTCCTGAATCTTGGAAATACAGTCTTGCCTTGGCTTCATCATCTTATTGTCTTCCTTTTCACAGCAATGCATAGCAGATACAGATCTCTCAGTTTATAGCACAGTTGGAGGTTCCTGAAATTCACTGTTAGAAAAATATATGCTTGTGTGTCCCTGGCATGGTTTTCATCTTTCTCTAAACAGGAGTCAGAACAGGGCATTCAGCAAGTAGTTATGGAAGCTGGGAAGATCCCAGAAGACTCTGAGGTGGCTCTAAGCTATTATAATTTAGGAAAGTGATACTAAGGCAGTAAGTGGGAAATTAAAGTTTTTAATGTGTTGTAATTTTGTGTAGGTGTAAAAGCTGAAAGTACAAATCAGGTTTAAGGGAAACAATGCTGTTCATAACTAAAATTGTTACCAAAAGGCAGAATTATTTTTTTCTGTCCAGCACTTGCAACATGGAGCCTAACCTGCCTAATCCCTGCTCCACATAATCACAAAAAATACTTGTCAAAACTCTACCTATCTGTATAAAGCTGAAGATATTTGACACTTTGTAAGTGTCTGTCTTAGCAACACACACCTCTGCTGAGCTGTGCAAATACAGGGGAAGGTAGGGTTCTGGTGAAACCAGTATTTACACACTATCTCAGTGTTGGAAGTAATTAATCTTCAACTGTATGAGGCTCTTTGTGATGTAAAGCAAGTGCTGACACTTTTGTGTAAACATGAAGATTAGCATATTTACAAACTGGTAGATGTTACTTTGATCAGTGGCTGCTTGCACTGGAAAGGCATGCTGGCATGCGGGTTTGCTCTTCATGTGACAAAGACGTCTAATCCTTTTACACTATTCTCAGATACATATTTAGAATTCTGGCTTGTGTTTTCTATATCCACTTGAGCTCACTGTTCAGTTTGTTTAGCAGTATTCAGCCGCTTTTTATACTCACTTGTGACTCATTCCAGTTTGTTTTCTTTGCAAAGCAAGCAGTAAAATTCCAAAGCAGTAAATGACCTGGGTGAAAAACCCTTAAACTCCTTTCGATTTAATTAGTAAAGCAAATTGGAACCACTTGCAGCCAGGCTTTTTGATGACCTGCATAAAGATCTTCACTGTTTTCCTTCTTGCTTTTAAGTTAGTGTGAAAATTAGCTAACTCAGCTCCAGCCTACTTCTAATGCTATTGCATCACAATATTTGTTTCTGTGTACATTTTTAAACTCATCTGGAAGACTTTGAAAGAGGCATCCTAGATGCTTGTTTTTGTTCATTGTAATTTAATGGTAAACTGTAAACAATACATAATTCATTTTAGCGCAAATTATAGCTTTACATACTCTAAACTGGTTAGTGACAGGGGATCTTGTGGTAACAAGATAATGACCTAAGCAGGTTAAAACAGGCTGGGTCTTATCTTTTAAGAAGGATGAAATAATGTTATAACATTGTCAGCATATTGTCTAACATGCTGGGATTCTAGCAGCTCATTACTTATGTGCAACCCATGTGGCTGAGTAAACGATTGCGAGATTAGCCCTTCTAGCTGTACATGCATTGGCAAGACCTAACATGCTAGGCAGCCGCAGAACAACAGGAGAGATGTGTTGCTGAGGTGGGCCCACACGCACTTGTGGAGGACAGCTGAGACTGCATCTTGTTTGGTGGGGTGGGGTGCTACTGCTGTTCTCAACATCAGGGCCTTCATTTGAACACTGAAAGCAAATTTGCTCAACCTACCCATGGCTGTTGGAGACAGGACACAAATCTGCTTGATCTTGGAAGATTTCCTGCTTTCCTCTGGCAACTTGGAGCTTTGCCTCCGTCCCCAGGCACACCTGTTATCTTGTCAAAGATGAGAAAACTCCTCCTTGCCAACCTACTGTCTTCTAGAAGGTGTGAGGTTAAGTCCAGACTCTTCAGGCACGTGACCTGGCTCTTGTCCACACATTAAAACCTCTGATGTGATTTTAGGGCTCTGACTCAGTTTCCATTTGGCAACAGCTCCTAGTGATAAATGCATGATTCGGAGATGCAGCTGCCACCCAGCTGTTTGCCCTTATGGTGCAATTGGAAAGACTCTATTAGATTCTACCAGTGGATGTTGGTCTGTGAAGCTGAGATGCTAAGAGCATTCCCTTCCACCCTGCAGTACAGAGGTGTAACAGCTACTGGACAAGTGCAGCAGGCAGCTGGTAGTGGCAGCGGCTTCATTGAAATTTACTAGAATCCTCAGTGGCTCTGGTCTGCCTTGCCAAAGTTGTGAGGGTCTCCATGCAAAATGAAATGAAAAACAAATCTCAGCCATCTCTCTGGCATCTTTCAAATGGATCAGAGTGAGGTGTAATTTCAAATACTAAAGGATCAGACCAGCTTTCCAAGCTCACAAGGCTCTTTGGTGGGGTATTAGACATTTTAGTTAAGAAACAGATTTGAACAGTGCCTAAGAGAGGTATATTAGGGTGTCTTCTGTCCAACATGCAATCAGTTTTCCAGGTCCAGTGTCCCAGGTGCCCCTCTGATGGCAAGGTTAGCATTTCCCCCTCAAAGTATTGCAGTCTAATCTGCAGTCCTACAAGTTTAGGGGAAGTTCAGTTGCATGGAGCTTCCCCCTTTATATCTAATATGTGAACAATAAAGGCAGAATCTGTGTTTTGATTTGTTGTTAAGTAAACTAAGCAGGTGAAATGCTCAGGAAAGAAACTGATATACTTTTCTTGCGTTGCTTGTAGAGTGTCACATGTATGTTAGATATATTACTGATTAAAACTCTTGTTAAACTGAGGATCAAAAAGAAAGCTTGACACCTCATTTAGCTCTTTTCATGACTGGATTAGCCTAAATAGAACAAACAGCACAGGCAACTAATTTAAAAAAATATTTTCTTATCTAGGCAAAGAAACTGTGAAGGAAATATCTAAGTAAGGAAGAGGAAAATGTTTTGACTATGGTGATTAAAAAAACCCCACATTTATCGGGTGAAGTCACTCCAAAATCAATAGAAGTTTTCATTTTTTGGGGGGTTTTGTTTGTTTGGGCTTTTTTTGGTGTGTGAAATCTACTGTAAATCTACTTCCTTTTCATATTTAATGGGAAAAAAACCAAACAACCCACCAGCTTCTTCAGGTTATATTGTTACTTATTGAAAATGGAATAGCTGGTTGCGCATTTATTAACCAAAACAGTGCATAAACGGAAACCTTCCTGAGTATATATTAATCTCTGTGGTTTACTAAAAGCTTTCAATATGTATGGGTTGCTTTTAATTTAATAAATAGAAGACATGTAGTTAACAGGCTAAACAAATTAGGATTTTGGTAGTTTTATTCATACCTTTTTCTGCTTTGAGTGTGTTTAGGAGCTCTGCAGCTCAAATGCGCAAGCATATGGGGAACAATTTGCAGGCAATCCCTCCTGCTTCTTCTCGGTGCTGGTAAATAAGGGTAGTGGAAGAGCCCATTTCCAAGTTGCCAAGCCTTTACTGTCTTTGCAGGTAGGACCCAAACATACCTTAACCCGATCACAAGTGATCAAGGTAGGCTAAGACTCTTGGGATTATAGCCTGGTGAGGGGCTGAGAGCGTGGGGGACGTTTGCCTAAAGGCTGCAAAAGGGAAACTATCTCAGGGCTACAGTGTAGCTGGGAAGCTGCAATAGTCCTGGATCACAGGATTTGGGACTGGAAAGCTGATTATTCAACTCTGTAACAATCAGAGCCCAATGTGAACATTATGTGAACTTTGATGTCTTTAATGTTGTCCATGGCTGTGCTGTAGTAGACACGACTGACCCTTCCATGCTCTCACAGGTCTTTTATTTTTTTTCCTCTTGTGACAGTTTTATGGGCATAACTAGATAAAAGTCTTTATTTTAGGAAAAGCATGTATTTAGAAATTTTAAGATACTAATTTCATGTTGCCCTAGAGCATTTTCTGCAAATGTTAGTATGCACCTACTATTTCTGGGGATTAAAGCATTATTTTTACTTTAAAGTGGCATCTTCTGAATAAATCTGTCTCCAAATGATTTATGCATGCCATTAGGATTTAGTGCTGGTAGTTGTCCTGGGAAGCCTGGTCTGGTCTTTCAAGACTTGCCTTAGCTTTATCAGTCCATTTACATGTGGCCATATTTTACCCTCCAGGAGCTTTAAAATGTTTAGTACACAGAACACAAATTTAAGCCTCTGTTTATTTTTATTGGTGGAACCTCTTTCCTTTCTTCAACATTCTCAAATGTTCCCTGGTTTAAGTAGAGTTATCTAAGGTAATCCACTCTTGCCCTTACCAGGGATATTCCACTTTGTTCATAAGCACATAACATAACTCTAGTCCCCAGTGATTTTATTGTGAAATTAAAACCCAGACACTCATCCAGATGTCTTAGAAGATAAGGGCAGGCCTAATCCGTATGTCACAGAGGACTTGAGGAGCAGGAATTCACCTATACATCATCACGTTGTTATTAGCCTGGACCATGGCAAGCCCAACACAAACATTTTCCACAGGGCTTGCATTCAGGCTTGGCAGTGTTAAGAAAATACCCTCCAGCAATGTGTTATTTTAAGCTGAAACAAAAGTAGACATGAATGGCAAGAGGAACAGAGAAGTATTGTTTTTATTTTCAATGTGAACCCATAACTCGTGTTAAATGAAAATCTAACCAACTAAGATGTAAATACCATCATGTTCAAATGAGCTATCAAATATCAACACATTTATTCTGTGATGGAGTACTGATGTTTGTCTTAGGCTCTGTGGGAAGGGCAATTTAGATAGTAGAAGCCAAGAGATTTATCTGATTAAAACTGATATGATGATTGATTTTGACAGAGAGAAATCACTTCCACTGCAAAAAAAGAAGGCAACAAAACCGTGCATTTCTCATTAATGTGAGCGGTGGCACTGAAATTAGAAACACAATGTGGGCCTATGAAAGAGAAAAATGTTTCCTCTATGTGTTTTGCCACAGAAGTCACCCAAAGCTGCCATAATTATAGTATGAAATCCATTCAAAGCCCTTAGAGTAGGGACTAGAACCCACCTCTCCAGGAGGTAGCCTACACCGCCACTCATTTGTTCCTGTCTTTGCTTGTTGCTTCTCCATCTTGCCTTGAGAGCACTCACAAAAGTGAGCACAGCGATGTTAAGGAATAGGAACAAGGCTGAGTCTGTGATTAAAGTAGAAGTTACCTGATTTGGCTGCATCCTCTGCCTGTGCCACAGCAGTTCTGCATGGCCATGGCATGCTCTGCTTCAGACTGAATTCATCCCCTGCCTAGAGCCAGCTAGACGCTTGGATGCTATCTGATGCTGGGAGACAGACAAGGCTTAGCCACTGGTTGAACATTACACAAGTATATTTAGAAAACTCTGATGGCATGTAAGCTTTATAGTGTCCTTCAGCAGAGGGCTGAACCTCTTCTTCATAGTCAGTGCCTCAGTGCTCCCTCCTGCCAAGCAGGAGAACTGCAAGGTTAATCACAAGAACATTTGTGAAATACTCCTGTAATGTAAAGGACACTTAGGTGTATGTCTAGTAGATGGAAAGCTTGCCCAGAGTTTGGGTCCCACAGGCATAAGTGCCCTGGAAAAATCTGCAGAAACAGAAAATAAGCATTATTAACTAATTGTAATGGTCAGATTTTTGTTGGCTTTTGTTGATTGGTTGGTTGATGGTTTTAATTGGTTCTGTGGAGTTTTTGGTTGGTTGGTTTGGGGGTTTGTGTGTGTTTGTTAAATATGACTATAAACTGTAAATTCTTGATATTTGTGGTGATCAAGACTAGAAGAAAGTGATCAAAAAATAGCAGGACAGAGAAACACTCTGTAAAATGGAATGTGGATGTGATTTGGTGGGGGTTTTTTTTCCATGTTGGGAAGTGATCCAGGTTACTCTAACAGAAAGCAGAGACACATTTCAGCCGGGGTCTCTTTGTGCACAATGCAATGGCAAAGCAGTTCAAGACCAGTTCATCTGTGTGAAAATATGACCCTGTATGAGTCTGGAGGTCAATGAAACCACTGTTGATCTGCTCAGGGCATGCTGGTCACTGCTTTGGGGTCACTTTGATTTATGTGCTTGGATTTTCCACTTCCAGAAGCATAAAATATGGCTGACTGTCTCTTAGTTGACTCTCATTTGTTGTTGTAGGCATGTATTTTTCTTCTCAGAAACATGTACTATATGAAAAAGTCTGATAAATGTAGTGCAAGGATATAAAGCTTCAATTTTATGGAGAATGGGTGTATTCTCAGCCATAATTAGAGAAAAACCCCACCTGAAAACCAGGGAGTTTTTTCTTTTTAGAAATACATGAGCTTGCTATCTTTTTCTGTTACTTAAATATCTCCTTATTGTGCTTTGAGTCTTTAGCAGTTTTTACAGATTTACTTTTAAGATCATCATGTGAAGGATGGATTTAATGGTAACATTGTTTTATAGCTGGGATAGTTGAGGCAGACTCAGCCAAAATTCGGTAACAAAATGGAAAGCTAATAATTATTTACTGCTCTAAATCCTCCCATCCAGCTTTGAAAGTAAAATTAACAGAAGCTTTACATTTGCATTTTTGGTGCAAAATTTACAACTGCTTCTCTGCTGAGATGTCTTGAAAGCTTGACCACAGGTGGTCACAACACCACAGACAGTTTAAGGCAAAATCTTGAGTACCTCTTGAAGTCTGGCAGGGACTTCCAGGCTTTTGTGGTCATTGCAGGCACCAGGTCTGGAATGCCTTACTGGCCGTTGCACTTGGTACCAAATAGCTTCCTCCTGCTGCATAGCTCAGCGTGGTGAGAAAGGTGGACATCCAGAATTCTGCTGAAAGCATCAGGAAGGCATAGCACTCCCTGCCTATGACATGAGGGGGATGGGACTAAATGTGGTCTCGTCCAACATAAAAATAATCATTGCCTTGATCACATCATTGATTTCACATCATTAATTTCAGTGCAATTAATACAGGCGACATCTGAGTCAATATAACCACAATATACAGCTTATTATTTTTTTCTTCTGTTTTTCTACAAACCTTTACACTTCTGGCTTCAGTGTCACTTATTGTTTCATGGTGATAACACTGTTCCCTGGAACAACTGCTATTTTAAGTACTTCTATTAACCGCTGTTTTAAGTACTCCTATGAAAGACCTTAATTTGTGCTATGGGACTCCTTAACCCCTTTAAACTTTTTAAAAAACCCTACTAATGAATGTCAGTACCATCTGCTGTGCATGTGACTGCTGAGAGCCAGTAGTTAGGACCAGACACCCTTGTGGCCACATAACTTGGAGCTGAAGAGCCATTGGTCGCATATCAGACAGCCCATTTTTATCAGTGCTGACCAATTTCTGCCTTGTTCTTTCTCTACCCCTATGATTAAGCACCTTTGAAACATATCTGTGCCTTGACTTGTTTCTTCTCATAAGTGTTACTTCAACTGATTTTGTGGCTACAGGTGACAGTAGGTGCTATTTATGGAGGATGAGAGGAATGGAGTAAATACTGCAGAATTTATACTTCAGACGAGTGGTTTATTTAAGGTTGTATCTGTAGTATTCAGAAGATATGAATGAGTGGTTGAGAAAATAATAAAGTGGCTCAGTTCAGATACATGCACACACCAATTTTACTGATACTTCCATTATTCAATCTAAATATAATTTTAGAAACAGAATTTGAACATGAATGAACACATCCTTGAGCTGTAACTTCACCACTGTACTTCCTGTGTAATCTGTAAGAGAGCTTTGTAAAATCCCAAACATTGAGTTTTGCACTGTCCATGAACATCACATGGGGCTGGGGAGGCCACAGTTCTGAAATGTTCAGCATGCTTCTCAGTACATGTTCTTTAGAGTAACTGCTTCACAAGCCTTCAAGACATCCTTAAGGCTGTTTAATACCCTCCTAGCTGACATTTCTGTCAGCACTCAGCACTGTGAGGAGTTGCTGAACTAAACCATATTAGCAGGTCTTTACAATTATTTGTAAATGTTGGGCTGCTCTGAAGATTATTGCACTGGTACATTGCCTTTGGTGCCTGAGGGGAGCACAAATTTTATCTTATCTGCAGGAATAGCACTGAGGAGCCAGACCTTCTTATGAGATGCTGTGGTGCTCAACCCACTTCCAATCCCATCACTGGGATTGTCCGAGTACAATTTATATCAGTGAGCAGAGTGGACATAGCCTCTAACATTAGAGTTTCACATGAATCTAATGCATGGGAAATGGATTTTTTTTTCCTTAAATAGATAAAAATATCTTATCTGAAACCTTAAACTGATGACATTTCAGAATTCCATTTGGAGAGATGGAAAAACAGATGATCTGTGTTTTTGAAAACTCTTTCTGATAGCTGGTGCTTCTTGTTTGTACAGTTGAAGTATTACTGACACAAAGCATTTCAAACTTTTGACTCTGTTAAGGTTTGCCTGTAGTTGTTTGTATTTAACTAAGGAAAACTACTATTTTTGAACTTTGCTAGCCCAATATTGTCAGGACCAGAACCTGGAAATTAGATTCTTAAGGTTTCAAAGAAGTGGTCCAGTTTTCAAAAGCATTGGGCAACCTCTGAGTGCCATGAAAACTGTCTAGGTGATAAAACTCTGGGGAAAGATTGGGCTAGTTGTTTTGTAACCTAAATTTAAGATCCTATATACTAAAAATGCCAAGGAAGAAATATCCCATGCTGTAGGCCAGCTCTTTAAAAAGAGACATACTTTCACTGACTGCTTAATTGAAAGCAAAGCTTATTTTCATTATGGTAGGAGCATATTTATGGTTGTGGCTATGTAATTTCCAAGTTAAAAGGATGTCAATTATTGCATAGCTCTACTGGCCAGCAAGCCATTTACACTGGGTCCTAAAGTAGGAAAACTTCCTTCTTTTACTCTTTATAGCTATATACCTATTTATCTATTCCCTATCTGCTACTGGGCATTGCAACAGAAAGCTGTGAAGGCATCTGACTGTAATGTAAGGCATTCTTAATAGTGTATGTTTTCCCTGTTGTGGAGGCTGAAAATTAAGGGCTTTCTCTCACCAGAGCCTCATCAATAGAGGCTCCACTCGAAACTGTAGCTCCTAATTCATTCCAGGCTGAGCGTGAAGGCTCCCTGCCTATGTGGATGTGAACCCCTGCCTCACTTCTGCTTGGGGTTTTGCCATTGTGTTTGGTGATGATGAATTTCATTGCTGGATTGTGTATCCTGATTTGGCTATGGGAGAGTGTGATCTGAAGCTGAAACCATGAGAAGAGCGGCAGCCTGGAGGATATTGTGCGTGGTAGAGGGAGTGGAGCATATGGAGGCAGAGAGTCACTTCTCCATAAAAATGCTGCCTATAAAGAAGTCCCTTGAGTAGCAAAAGGGTTTTAATGAATCAGCTTTGATTTTATATCTGTATTTTCTTATGTTTGGGTTTGTTTATTTATGCTTTATCCTGAGAAACATGGTAGAGAATGATGGCTTATTCTCAGTTAGGGTAATTATGGTCTAAATACAGAGTCAGAGTATAATTCAGATTGGAAGGAACCTTGGGTGATCCTGAGTATTTGGGAGCAGAAAGAGACATCAGACCAGGCTCTATAGAGTTTAATGCAGTTACGGCCATGAAAACCTTCACGGGTGGGGACTTCACAGACTCCTAAGGATCCTATGACCTACCTGAATGGCCCTGGGGGAAAGGTTTCTTCTAGTGACAACCCTGGGTATAAGAGGCAAGTCCTGACCAGGCATTCTGGCCACACTTCTCAGCCAATGATAGTGCTCTTAGGTTCCTTTGCCTGTTTCCAGCGGAGAGTTCACCCTTATATGACCATAATCCTCAGAAGGAGCTTTTTCTTTTCCTTTTCTATTCCATTAAATTGTTAGTGAAGTCATTAAGATAACAGAAAGAAATTTATGTTTGGGGAAGGTCCACAGGCATTGAGATACATTTTCCAAGTCACATAAGAACAAGTTAAAATTCCATTTTCACATTTGATGTTCTGATTTCCCAGTGTGTTTCCTCCTGTGTTGAAGCAACTGCATTTAGAGATCCCTGGACTCTTTTATTTCTTTTTTTTTTGGACAAGGAATGGAATATCATTGACATCTCAACTGACATTTCCTCTTTCAATGAAAAACAGGTTTGCTGCTTTAAGGAGTTTGAGTAAAATGCTATGGGCCGGTAATAGCTGCTGTGATTTTGTAACTGGAGAAAATGTTCACTCACTGCATCTCTATGACCTATGTGAAGTCAATGATGCTGCATTAGTGTAGAAATTTTGTCCCAGTGGTTTAAAAATGTCCAACACATGTCTCTGTGAAGACTGGTGGCTGACCTGGCTAGCTTTCTGAAGCAAGTTTCTGTTACTTCCTAACTCTCTTCAAGAAAGGAACTGTAGTAAAGAGCATCAGTTTCTGAAACTTGTTTGAAGGAAAGATATAGGCTCATGTAAGAAAGGGGCATTTTTATTTTTAAATGAAAGGCTGCTGCTAATCCTAATGTTCTGGCTGCTCTGCAGATTTTGTTGCACAAGTTAAAGGTGTGTTTCTGTTGTTTCTGTGGTGCGTGTTATGTCGGTGAGGAAACCAACAGACAATTCACCACAGGTGAAGTTGTAAATGGGGCATTTTTATTCAGAAACACCCTTCTTCCCAGCAGAATGTACTTGTCTGCCCCATATTTATCCTTAAGAATCTTGCCACAGTTTTCTGAACCAGAAGGAATATTACCCCAAGGCCTGGCCTGAGAAGACCCAGATGTCCCTTGACTACATGCTGGGAGTGTGATTCTGCACTGTTGGCCCATAGCTGCCATGTGATCCCCTTGGGGTTGCTTCTCACCAGGTCTGCAGGGGAATTCCAGCCACAGTGGCACAGTTTTTCTGGCCTCTTTAGATTTGCTTTGCAGAATTTTTGAGGTTACCTGTTCAAGCTTTTTGTGTTGGAAGTTCTTCCTGGTTCCTGGCTACTACTAAAATTTTTAGACCTTGTAGGATAGAAACCCCCCTTCTAAGTGTGAATTTCAAATGCAAACTTCACAAACAAATAAAATGAACCTTTGCACGTACTGAGTTTTAACATCTCTTGGTTTTCTAGAGCATCAGTTCTGACTTGTGACTATCTGAGGTTGGGAGCACAGGTGCAGACTCTTTGTGCACACAGGCTGCGTTTATGTTGCTTGGTTTGACATATTCCTGGGAGACTTGTTTTCACACTGTGTGTTTCACTACAGCCTGGGTAAAGCAAGATAATCTATTTTTCAATTAACATTTTTTTTCTCCTCCTTTACTTTAGCTTCAAGTTTTCTGTCTTCCAGGATAACAATTTGGCTATTATTCTGAAAAACACCTTCACTGCTGAGTAAAATTGTGGGTGATAAGTTGTACAAATGTCTGGATAAGTGCATGCAAGTTGGCACAGGATGGACTGGAGGGGTAGCATGACAGTAACAGGCAAAGTATTACAAAGACAATCCTCTTTTAAACTTTCCAATACATATATTGCCTCTAGAAAACAGAGGATGAATTTAAAGCTTTCTGTCAATTGTAAAACTAAAAATGTTTTTATTTCTATCGTGAAAGACCTTGGTTAGAGCTATTATGGGAAGTAACAGGCAACTGAGGGTGACATCCAGAGGCTAGTGCTGTCAGATCCTACCAGATGGTCATCAGTTTTGTCAGAGCATGTAATTTTACCAACTTCTACTTAAACTTTTCTTTTCTGATTTAACACAAAGATATTTCTGGATCTTGGCCAAAGACTCTGAAGTCTTGTAAATGATATTTTACAAGTTTTCTAAAAGAGAAAAGACAAGAACTCTTTTCTCCAACCAGGTAAATATGTGACTATAATAGTACTACAAGGATCCTTGAGGTGTTTTCCTTCACGTGCATAGAAGTCTCTTAAGTATAAGGTACCAAAGAACCACACCCAACAAGATCTGAGGTAATTTTTTTGTTTGTACTATGCTGGAATTTTTTGTTTCATAAGTGTTTGTCTTAAAGGGCATGGTTGAAATGACCTTCTTAAGAGGTACTGTTAAAACTTGAAATGACACAGGCCTGAATCATGCAAGTAAAAGGGCATTACCTTGGATTTGTGTATTTGATTCTCTGAGCACAGGCAGAATACCCAGAAAACAGAGTTTTAATCAGTAAAAATGCTCCTGAATTTTACAGTTGTGTGACTGTAGACCATGGTCTGAACATGTCTCCCTTTTTTCCTACCCACAGTTGAGTGATATTAGAACATGCCTGGTCCTTTAATGAGTTACAAACAGGTCAAACATTTCTTTCCCTCTGCCAGTGGTAACTGTTCTTTAACCTGGCAGTGAGACTGGGCACAAATAGACACTTGAGTCCCATTCATGGGGCAACAATACTGTGTGTGGAGACAGTGGTTGTGCCAAGGAGCTAGTCCACTCTACCTCAGCCTGAACATGGTGCCAAAGTATAGAGAGAGCTCTCATGGCTGTGCTTGATGCCAAGCATGTGTGGGACCTTCTTGTTGGAGCAGGTGGGTAAGAATAACCTCAGCTGGGAGCAGGGGAGAGGACTGGGGCAGAGTCAGGCAGGGAAAGGCATTCCTGGCATTTCTGCTCCCATGCTGCACAGAGAGAATGGTGCCAAACACCACATGCACCACTGACATCTCCTATTACTTCTGCTTCTGTAAGTCGGGAACTATTCCACTGAAGCCAGTGGCACCTCGTTAACATTAAACTGATGTGAGTAAAGGGCAACTGGGACATATATGTTTCCATACCTTTACACCACTGGGTCTGATTTTACTTTTGCTCACACTGGTTTGATATTGATACAGCTCCTCTGGCTTCCATGACATGAATCTGTATTTAACCTGGGTCAGCAAGATCTCAGTCAGCTTCATTTACTTCAAAAATTTGTGCCTGGAGCTGTTGAGAAAGGATGAGTCTATAAAAAAACAGAAGATGGGAGGTAAGAATAGGAGAGGGATCAGGAAACAGCTCAGTGATGGGACTTTATATTTCTTGTCCTTGTTTGCCTACAGTTGTCAGTGAAAAATGGGAGAGATGAAAGAAGGGAATGTCTCTTAAGTTTTAGTGGCTGTCTTCAGGCTGAGTGAAGCCCTGGGGTAGAAGCATGTTAGTCCTCTCTCCTTCCCTCATTTCAGCTGTTCTGTGTGTTAAGAAAAAACAACTACTACCTTCTCTTTTTTTCCCCATATAGAATAGGAAAGAACTACAAGGAAGCAGAGCAGATTATTTTTTCCAGTTTGCCTTAGGGTTTCCTGGAATTTTTGCTACTGTACATTTATTTAAAGTAACCCTATCTGTTTAAATACATGCTGATCTTTGGTTGCTCTGAGATCAGATTCAGCCCCAAAGAATGCCTTTTGCTTGCAGTCATTTTTGTATTGTCAGTTCTTCCTCCTCACCCCCCTGCCACGCTGACCTCTGTGGTATCGGGTGACCGTAGGATAAACTGCAACATATGTGGTCCTGGGTGGAGAGCATGTTATGATCCAAACCCATACAGAAACTGTGATCTGTTGTCAATCTCCTCAAGGATGACAAAGCAATCTGCTTCCAAATGAAGGTAGATGTAAGATAAAGCCTTTGCTATCATATTTTCCTTGACATTATCCAGACACTATTATTGTTTTGTGGCTTTGTCACCACCAATTATGAACTAAAATAACATCATTTGCTGCAATGTGTCGTGATCCAGAACTCCTATACCTCTTTGCAGTGACATTGTGAACAAATAAAACCAGCCCCAGTGGTTCATTAAGACATGTATAATTAGACTCTGCAAAATTATGTCAGGCACTTGGAGAGCATGTTTGGAAATAAGGGCTTGATCCCTCATAGTCTAACCCAGATGAACCACCTCCTTAATTTCTCTGGAACAGTACATGCAGCTATGGGTCTGCTAGAGCTCTGGGAAGTCTTGTCATGTGTGCAATTGTCATCACTGCATACCCCAAAATGAAAACAAATCTTTTTTAGTGAAACTTAGGACATTATGCAATAAACTGAAATTTATTGTTTAATCCTTCAACCAAGCTATTCCACAGCAAATGGAATTAATTAAGATTTTTTTGTTTGTTGGCTGTCTCAATTTCACAATAAGCATATTTTTATTTGAGCATTGTGTGTATACCATGAAAATATTTCAAGGGGAAAGAAATCATTTAAATAGAGCAGCTTTGTCATAAATCATACTGCATTAAAAAAAAGTAATGTATGTCAGTATCATTTGTTAGAACTGGTAACTACTGAAAGCTTTTTAAACAGGTAGAATTATTTACTTTTTTATTGTCTAGACTATATGTAAGCCATCGCTAATTAATACTGCCCTTTCGGGTGGCTTTGCAGCAGGCGTAACTCAAACATACCAATTATAAATGATTCCTCAATGTAAACTTTTAACAGTGTAGCCTCAGGGCTTGCTCAACATGAAAGTACAATTTAGAAAGCATAAGTTTTAACTAAGGTCAAGATACACCAGGCAATGATGGATGTAGATGTAGAAACATCTCATTGCAGAATGACAATGTTTTCTTCAAGACTAAGCAAGATGTTGGTGGCAATGATAAGTAGAATGAAAAATAGCCTTGAATGAACCAGCCAGAAGGTTTGGATTTAGGGTCTGTTTTGCTGGTTGGGTTTTTTCATGTGTGGTGTTTCGATTTCTTCAGAGTTTTGCAAACTGGAGTTCAAGGGACACAGTGACCAGTACAGTGTGAGTTTTAGACTGATTTTCTACAGCAGGCCCATGAGAAAGTCAGACTTTTCAACATCATCTGCTGCCCTGGATCTCACTTAGAAATTTGTCCCCTTTGATTCTTTTCCCAGCTGCTAGAGCAGATCTCCTCTGCCATGGGATTGCACCACATGTCCTTCTTGGCCTGCACATGGTTCAGCACTAATTGTTAATGGTGCTACAACTCATCTGCCTTTATGCTTTCAGCTACTGAGTAGAAAATGTTGCAGTCCTGCAATGCAAAGCATTTATCTAGTGTATCTTACCGTCAGAGGTATAAGCTTGTGCACTATTTTGGAGAAGGTATATGTAGGGAGGAGAACATTTCTCTTTGAATAGATGCCAGTTGAATGCTCCATGCTGTCTTTAAGATTGTTCATTCTAATTGTCTCTCTTTCAACAGCCTGGGTGAAGCTGGCACAAGCTTGCATCATGTGCTGCATCTAATTTGGTGGAAGCAGTCACAAGTCCATAGAGTGATCTGTGTCAAATTTGTATGGCTAAATCATCTGGTATCAATTCTTCTGCAGTGAAGGCTCCATAGCTGCAGAACCTCATGTGTTCCTGGAGCTCCTGCTCCCATCTTTTAATTCATTTATCACAGTTCTGCCATAGCCCTGCCCCTTCACTATCTCCCCAGGTCATCCAACACCTTATCTGTGGCTCAGGAATATATTTGCCCAGACATGTCACATAATCCTGGACTTGGCAGTCTAGTAAGTCACACAAGCTTTGTAAGCAGTGCCCAAACCTCTTGCTCTTTGCTGTAGACAGCATAAAAGATTGGAAGTTATCGATACATCCCTTCTCCTTCTAAAGTCCTTAATTTTGCCTTTCTTCACACATGGTGTCTCTGCAGCCTGTTGCAGAGAGGTCTGAGAAAATAATTTCTTATCAAGTCACTTCTCTCTCTTCTCACCTGGAAACTATTGATCGGGTGTTCAAGACACCACCTGCTGTGCCCGTGCTGGCTCCTCCACAAGACACAATGAAAGACAACCAAAGACATAAGTATGGTTTCACAGCTTGTGTATGGAAACTACACTGGAGCTGGATCATGAGGTTATCAGGCAAGCTCTGAGTGAAGCTTTTGTTGAAGCAAACACTTGGTTTGCTGATGAAGTAAAGGCTAATTAATTTTATTCTTAATAAAAACATTGCCGCCTTCTATATTTGTTAGAATTTCAGCTGTATTGACCAAATAGTTCATGTATGGCTTTGTTGGTGAAACCAGGTGAATTCTACTGGGAAAACCCAAAAAATTTCAGCTTCATTGAATTAGAATAATTTATAACTTCTGCTGTTATACTTCTTGTGGGCAAAGTAATTTCTCTGATGTGGTCTCTCTTCTTTTTTTCTTGTAATCTATAATTATGTCGAAGAGATTAATAATCATACATTTTATGCTGTGTCCTAGCTTGATGACAGGACATTGTTTAATGGGAACACAATCAATGTCCTGGCTCTTTGTGAGAGCCAAGGCAGTGCTCAGAGTAGAGATCATTGAAAATAAACATGTAGGAGCTTAAGCACTCTTTAATAACTCCTTTTGCTTGTTTAGATAGCAATTTTGATGGGTTTTGTCCATTGTGCCTGGCTCTGCTGCTGTAGAAGAATGGTTATTTATGGTGTCAGGGGAGGTTGTGATCTCTTTATATAAACTAGAGGACAGAGGTAGCATATAGTAAATTCTGACTTGCAGTAAACATTTCAGTTTTGCAGCTCCAAGGCCAAAACCAAATATGCACAAGTAAGAAGGGTGGGGTGATATTTTTCTTCCTGACTCTTTATCATTAAGAATCATTAAGAAATAACCATTGATATAGTTGATCTTAGCCATTAGGTCAAGAATTAGACATTAGACTATAACAGGATTAGGATACTGGTGTGCCAAGTACCCATAAAAGCTATGAATTTGTTACATAAGTACACTCTGTCCTGTCTGCAGCTTTTATACCTGTTTAGGTATTTAGATTATATTTGCTAAGGGCAGAATGATGTTACAGAATGGTACTACCTGTGTGTTGGAAACAACTGCTCATGATTTCTGTCTCTGAGAAGTCATGGGTTAATGCATGGAGCTTCTCCCTAATACCAAGTGATAGAATGAGAGGAATTGACCTCATGTTGCACTGGAGAAGGTTTAGGTTGGATATTAGAAAAAAAATCTTTGCTGAAAGAGCAGTCAGGCGTTGGAGGTGTTCAAAAAACATGCAGATATGGCACTCTGGGACATGGTTTAGTAGCCATGATGGTGTTAGGTTGATGGATGGACCAACCTTAATGATTCTATATGCTTGATCTGACACAAAAGGTGTAAAAACAACTCTGTGGGGTAAGATGTATACTGTCTATACTGTTGCAGTCCTGGAGTGTTATGGCTTTTACAGTCCACATGAAGCTTTTTTGTGAGTATGTAACTGCCTGTCGTCCCCTAGCCATGTCCTGGACTGCTTGCTCTGCCAGGGAGCATGAACAATTTTGGCAGCAGCTCTGGTAAAGGGTCAGTGCCTTATCACAGCAGAGGGCACTGTCTCAAACTTCATTTTCCCCATTCTCTACCCAAAAGGAATCTGCAGAAGGTTTGCTTTGTGGTGTGTGACGGCTGCACTGTTTCTTGTACTGCAGCTCAGCTGGGGCAGGGCAGAGAGGGAAAATGATAATCTCCTTCATGCCAGAATTGAGCACCTAGCTCCAGTGTGCCTTGGGACTGATGTAGGTGGCAGAGCTACAATTCCTGGAAACTTTGTCATCAGTGAGGTGAAGTGTTACTGTAAATTAGGAGAGAGTACGAGAGTGCCTGTCCATATATGCTCAAATTGACCCTCGGACCTCCACTGATGCTCAGGGTTACCAGCATGTCCTGGGTGGTGTTCCAAGGCTCCAGAGCAGAAGGAGGAATGATAGAATTAGTGTTGCAGTATCCATTGTCTTGTTCACAGCTGTGGCACAGAAACAGACTGCTCTCAGCTCATTTTTGGTGCACAGGGACTCTAGTCTCAGCTCAAGCAGTGCATACACCACTGAGTGTCAACTTTCTCTTGTGTGGCGTCCTCTCCTCTAAGTGCGTTGGTGAAGCACACTGCACAATGTTCTCCAGGCCTTATAAAGGAGAGAGGCAGTTTTCCTGCAGACCTTCAGGGGATGAACATACTATCAGGCAGCCTGGAATGCACTCTGTCCTCTTGCATTATATGAGTGATCCAGATTTTTGCATAATATATTTAATTTGTAACTTATGTATGTAGTAATTTGGCAGACATTTGAGGAGGACATTTCCTTTTCTTGTTACTGCTAGTGCTTGAAATGATGAAAATTTGTTCTTTCTCAAGTGAAGTAGATGGGGAAAGGTAGCCAAGAGCTCAAGCTGTAGGCAGTGGGATTGTTGGAGGCCAGGAGAATGTTCAATAAAAGTACATATTAAGGGGGAACTCAAGGGAGGGATTTTTTTTTCGTTTTCTGTATCCACTTCATTTTTCAATGACAGAAGCTGCTGCTGCCTTTGAAAGACAGGAGTATTATTTTTTTTTAACAGTCTCCCTTTTCCCTTCAAAACAGCTGGGGCAGTTTAGCTGGCTGTTCTACATGCTCCTGCAGGGCCTGTTGGAGAGGAGAAACTGGCCAAAATCAGTTTTGCCCCTGCCTTCTCAGGAAGAGGAGAAAAGGGTTCCTGTCCTTCTTACCTCCTTTGTTGTAGGGTAGGGGTTTACATACAATTATTTCTAGTTAATATATGTTATACATGATTTTAACTATCAATTTGAATTAACAAACACATTAACAAGAAAATGCAATAACATTTAGTGTATTATATGTTGTAACATATGTTATATTGTATTTATGATGTTGATTTCTGTGTTGTCTGAGATATTTGGAAACTGTCAAAATATGAAGAAATACTAAGAAACAGATATTTAGGACATCCTCTAGGAGTTGTCATCCCATCACTGACTTCATGCTCTTTTAACAAGACTTGCTGATTGAAGGGCAACCTTGAAAATTTGGGTTAGATACTGCTCCTCATGCCTACACATACAGATATGCAGAAGCATAATGAAGTCCAGAAAGCCCAGTGATGTCTGGAGGCTGGAACGGAGACCCAACCATCACCTACCCCAGTGCTGTTCCTGTTGTGCAGTCGTAGTTCATTACATCAGCATACTGTTAGTCTGACAATATCAACCCACACCTCCTCAGGCCCTGCTGTCCTGACAGCACCTCACCTTCCTCTCTATGTAGTCATCTGTGCAGGCTCAGTTCTGTAATTCCACTTTTTGGCTGCTCCTCATCAGTGGTACTTACACAACATCTGCTTCAAGACTCTTTGCAAGGAAAAGCCCCGCAAATTGCCGTGTGGTTTGCAGAATGAATTCCCCAATGACGCTCTCATTAATAGTTCTTGCTGCCAAATGCTGTTTGCTTTTGCTTTCAGAACTGTCTGTGTTAATAATGAGTACCTCCACTTGGAAATCATTTGCATGAAGTGTTGTGCTTATGCCACTGCCACAGACAGCAGCTCTGGACTGGGTGAGAGGAAGACCCTGCAGTGAATTCGTAGAGCAGACCAGCTGCTGTGAACATCAGGGTATTCTGTCAGCAGCATACCCAAGGGGCAGGCTGCATGGCAAAGGGATTGTAGCAATTTTGCAGCAGTACAATTTCTTTCCATGATCCAGGCAAATTAGGGGTTAAAGTCTTTGGGTCAAATTACTGATGGCTACTTCTCTCTGGTGAGACCCCACCTGCAAAACTGTGACCAATTCTGGAGCCCTCAGCACAGGAGAGACAGCAACCTGTTAGAGCGTGTCCAGAGGAGGTTACAAAAATGATCCAAGGGTTAGAACCCCTGTGCTATGAGAACAGACTGAGAGGGCTGAGATCATTTAACTTGGGAAGAGAAGGCTCTAGTCAGACCTTGTTGTAGCCTTTCACTACTTAAAGGGATATAGGAAAGATGGGGCCTATTGTGGCAGAACGATGGCTGATGGTTTTATAGTAAAAGATAAGAGTTTTAGACTAGAACAAAAAATTACAGTGATAATGATGAGACACTGGCCCAAGTTGCCCAGAGAAATGGTAGATGCCTCAGCCCTGGGAAATGTTCCAGGTCAGGTTGAACTGGCTTCTGAGCAGCCTGATCTAGTTGAAGATCAAGTCTTCAAGAGCACAAAAGTAAGTCCCTGCTCACTGCAGGGGGGTTGGATTAGATGACCTTAAAAGGTCCTTTCCAACCTAAATTATTCTATGAGTCTAAGAACTAAGTGCAAATGGATGTTAACAATGTGTTTGAGTCCAGAAGGAGTTGTAACAGGTTTTTCTTCTTTGAGGAAATACATCTCTAGGGATGTTACAAAAGGGGGACACTAAAGAAGACCGGTAGCAATGGCCAGCAAAAGCAGATGCTAGACAACAGTTCTCTCTGCAGGCTGCTTCTGTGCTGAGCTGCAAATTTCCGTACTTTTCTGGCTGCCCATCCTGAGATGAAAAGTGCTTGAGTACTTCACAGCAGAAAAATAGTCCTGGGAAAAGCAGAACTATTTTTTGTGATAAAGGCTGGCTGCAGAGTTGGGAAAGATGAGCTTGTCAGGGATGCTGCTGCACTCAGGCTGAACCTGTGGGAAGTGTGCCTATTTATGTGGCGTATTTATGTGGCAGTCATTGTGCTTTGCAAGGAGGGAGTCACAGAAATAATTAGTTAAGAGCGTGAGGTTTTGGCACAGATCCCCTTTCTCAAGTAGCTGTGATGTTCATATATAAGAAAAATTGATTTGGCATCAAGACAGGATTTCAGCACGCTCGTGGTTATGGAAATCAGCTATGGGCATGGAAGAAATCTGTATATTGATTCATAAACTGACTTGATGACTTGTTCGTGCTTTAATATTTTCATGGGCTTTTACCCAGAACAAAAATGTCAGTAGGTGCCACTTGACTGTGCTGCAGCACCATCCAAAATGGTGGGAAGAATGCAGGGAAGAAAAGGGATTTCTTATTAGAAGCCTTTATTGCTTGTGTTAGTAATTTGTTTGTTACTTTTTTTTTTCTTGAAGAAGGAGTTTTGTTGTTCTTGCTTTTTGTGTTAAAATGTGCACCTGTATAAGACCCAGAGCACACTGGTTCCCTGTGAAAGACCTCCAGACTCACAGACACTTTCTCTTTTGCAAGATCCTGAGAAAGCCATTCCTCCTCCTACTCACACAACCACATACGGGTACCACTGCATCTGCCATGACTGCATGTTTGTGACAGCATGACAGTAGTTTTACTTTGCTAGCATGTAGACTTGCTGGCTCTTTTTTTGGTCAGACTGGTTAGGGAGTGTTCAGTCAACACCAGCACTTCATCCAAGACTGCCTCACAGAAAACTCCTACCGACTGGCTCGTCATGAACATGTTTTTCTGCAGCTTTAAAAGCTTAATCCCTGGATAATACCTCTGCCTGCTTCATGGCTTGCTTTGGAGACTTTCCAGCACTGACCAATCTTGACCTTATTTGACTTAAGGTATGTGGGCTTGAAATGGAGGCAGTATGGCTGCTGGCCATTATTAAAGTGCACAGAAACTATGTCATGTGTGATTTCATCTGAGATCCTGTGCAATAACAATATGTGACCAAATGCTGATCTCATTTGCAACAGCATGCTTCCGTTGTGACTTCAGACAAAATCAATGGGTGTAATGTAAGATGAGTCACAACAGAGTCACCATGCCGTAGCAGAGCAGAATTTTCTCCATAAATAAATCTCTTTTGGCAAGACACGAGGGGAAAAAAGGCTGAAAATCTATACTGTATTGAACTGCACAGTTCAGAAAAGAGGCCTTATGCATAATGGTACACTTTTGAACCTGGAGGTTGTTCCTTGAAGACTAAACTTCCCTTAAGCCAGTTGGTTGCTCCTTTTCACAACATTTCTGCAAGTCTTTTCCATGACTGGGGTGTAGGATTAAAAGATCTCTGGGGCCTTGTTTGAAACTACTGTACTTGGAAACCAGCTTACGTAGTGAAGCACTCACAAAGAAACCAGGGAGATGGCTCTTGATGTCTCAAGGTGGACTGCTGGAAACATGGAGACATCTTCATATCCTCAGGAAGAGACAAGAAAGTTGTCTTATCATTTGGTGGTTGGCTTGTTGCAGCTTATTAAATGATCCACCAAACTTGCAGCTAACGAGTGATTTGAATGTAGTTTGAAGGCATCTTTTGTTTCTTTCAACTGCTGTCCTAAGAAAGGCCCCTTAAAATTAATCCACCGATGACCTATATAATTGATGCTGTCTATGCAGCATGCACCAGCCAAAACTGATGGGCAGCAAGAGCTCTGGCGTCTTGGTGGAGGCTGCTATAAACCCTTCAGAGAACCTCTGCTTGCCCTCTTTTTATGCTCTTGGGTAGGAGAGGGCATGTTTAGTTTTCTGCTTACTCTATTCCCTTTTGTACTTGTTCATTTGCTAGGTGCATAAAGGAGAGGAGGTCACTTGTGCACATGGGATAAAGAGGTATTATGAATTCTAAAGTGTTTGCTTTATTGGGAAAAGCAGAGTGAGCAGGAACATAATGTGTGAATTTTTAATGAATGCTGTGCCAAGTGTTCCTGTGTTTTTTTTCTACCTGTAGCAGCTTTATTCATCTGGGAGAGTACTGCCTACAAGATATTCTTTAGTAGTATGCTGGCTGCTGTTTAGTTTTAATAAATTAAATCCTTTATATTAATGTAATATTCTTTAAACAAGCACTTCCAAGACAGATTAGAAATGAACTTAAGGGGATTAAAAGCTTCTCTTGCTAAAAACAATGTTTCAGATGGGAAATCCACTTATTTATGTCACTTTCAGTGGACTACATTTGTCTTTAATATGTTGCTACTGCTAAAGAAAACAGAGCTTGCCTATGTGTGCAGCCTTTCTGCTGTGCTTTACATACACAGTGATGTTTATTTTCTTCAGTACAGTAAGTCACTTTGGGAAAGATTGATGGCTTCCTATAAAAATGTGGGCAACCATTTTCATTCTTATTTAGAGAAAACAAAGCATTTAGTGCATCTGCTGCGTTAAATAGAGTTAGTCTCTTTGTAACATAGGAAATGGTGCAAAGGGAAGGTACGAGCAGAGAGAAAAGCCTGCTTTGATTTCCCTCTTTCAGCAGTCTGAAAATGTCCGTTGGAAGGTTTGTGTTACCTGGAAAGGATGGACATCTTGGGACCAGCCGAGTTTAGCGGTGCTAGCTCAGGCCTGTGCAGCAGGCTGAGGGGGAGGCACTGGGTCACAAGCTGTTTCCTCTGACTAGTGCCAAATTAGCTGTTCCTATATTAACTGCTTGTCCTAGGACAATAGTATGTCAATTCCAGTGGTGGACCCTCCAGCATAAACCCAAAGTCTCTTGAGGACACTGTGAAGAGATCTGATGTGGTATACCACCACTCTGCAGGTGTAACAGCTGTTGCTGGGCAGGCTGTATGTGAAAGGAGATGCTGTCTGTCCACATCACACTGTCTGTCTCCTGCTTCATCAGTAGACCTCCAACCAGCATAAACTGAGTGTTTTGGTCAACTGAGAAAAGCTGCAGCCATACCTATGTCCAGAGTCTTGTCACATTTGTCCTGCTTGCCATCTGGTCATGGAGACATGGCTATGAACGTTAAAAGGACATCTTTCAATCCGGGGCTGTGGTAGAAGCTTCTCATTAACCATCAACCAAGTCACACAATACTGATCTGGAAATGGCTGGCTGCCCCCTCATGCTCTCACATTGAAATGTCGACAGGGCAGGAGCCACCCCTGTGGAATGAGTGAGGCCACTCTCATGGAGAGTCAACAATGAGATGGTAGAATACTCTGAGCATTCAGATAATTTTAAGGCAGAGTTTCAGTCCCACTAGAGGCAACCTAGCAAACTAACTTTACTACCTTGTCTTTTTTTTTCTTTCCCAACTTGTTGTTGAATGGAATGAGGTCAGAGAGGTACTAGGACATGGCTGATCTTCCAGAAGAGTGACAGAAGGAAGAACTCCTCTTGAGGCTCCTCACAAGCATCTGAAAAGGGAAGGAGTCTGAGAAGTCTTTGAGGACAGTTTGGTTTTATCTTTTCTGAGGTAAGTTAAAAGTCTTTGATCTACAGAGTAAAACGAAAACATGAAGAAATTAGAGAAATTAATGTTTTAATTGGAACAAGGCCTTCCAATCTTATGGTTGCCATTTGTATGTGAGACCATGAAACTATAGTGCTTGTTTCTTACATGACAGAACCAACAGTTTGGCTATAGCTTGCAGATTTGTTATTATTTAAATACACTGCAGGTAACTTGGGCAGAGAGAAGAGTTCTGTCTCACAGCACATGAAGTTTGTCTTGGTAACTGTGTCCCTGACACAGTGCTGGATTTTGTTATTTTAGGCACATCTCTCCCCAGTATTACTTAAAACCATTGCAGAATAATTTCTGTTCCATCCCATTTCATTATGCAGTAAAGAAGTTATTTAAATGTAGTCATTTATTTCTGGTACTGGGTTAAAGCAAAATAATTTCCCTTAATGTTTTGGGGCCATTGATACTCTAGCATCCGCTGTTCTGTGTTGGTTAGTCTTCACACCCAGAATCTGATGCTCCAAATGAATTGCAGTGCATCAGATCAAGCAAGGCATACATTTGCAAAGCAAAGCTCAAGGATTGAGTTGCATGACTTCAGTGGCATGTAAAATGGCCCCACAGCGGGGCTTTGTATTATCCCTGTATTCTTCAGACTGCACAAGAAGAGGCTGGAAAGCAGAAATTTAACAATCATCTTTATATTTAATTACTTTGTTCTGTTTTCTTTTCTGAAGCCAGACTCCTTTTCCTAAAGCCACTTCCCCATCCCTAGTTATGGCATTTATCAGGCACTTAAATCCTTACATACTGCATATGATAACAAAAGCCAACTGAAATTTGACCACTAGTTTTAGAGGGGAGAATGTAGATTAATTTTTTGCACAATAATGATGGGCTCTTCTGTCGCTGTAACTGCTACGTGTGCACTGGTCATTAACACCTAGGGATAAAACTTACATACATTGCTACACAGCTTATCTAAAAAAGAAAAAAAACCCTTTTCATTAAAAAAACCTCCAAACATAATTAGGATCAGGGCAGGGACTTCACTGGGAAATGTGGTGTAAAAATGCTTCTCATTTTAAATTAAGCTCTCAACAGCAAGTGCTTGGCTTTCAGCAACTTCTCTGAAACTCTTTTAATTGAAGTTCCATGAAAATCTGTGGAGTTCAGCTCAAGTTCACCTTCCAAACCCATCCTGCTTTCATTAAAGATTTGATCTTTCTTTATTTGCCAATAAAATATATATATATGTGTGTGTGTATAAATCAGTATCTGCTCTATAGCTTTTTTTTTTTTTTTTAAGGAACAGTTTCCCCTTTTCTTTATGAAGGATGAACTTTACTTTGTGCATGCCATGAGAGACAGAAGGAACAGCCTCCATGGGAGAACTTTCCTTTGCCCTCCAGGCTGGAGTTTGGAGCAAAGAACACACTTATTCCTTTCCTTGTCTGACTGGTCTGCATCAATCTTGTGGTTGACTCTGCATGGCCTGGTCAAGGACAGTGTAGGCTCAGACCATTTTCCTTAGCACTTGGAATAATATGGTGAAAATATCATGAGCCAAGGACTGAGCTTACTTTGATCAAGCTCAAGGTACTTGCATGTCACTATTTTCTATTTCTGTGTTGGAGACCAAACAAAGGTCTTGATTATTCAGAAGGAAGAGTCTTGCTCAGGGCTTATATCTGATTTTTTTTTCCCCCCCTTCAGGTCGATTCTTCTTCCAGCTGCAGTCACCAGATGTGCCTGTAACAGCACCAAGGGGCTGAGGCTATTTATACCAAGGCTTATTATCTCTTTGCTAAGCCAGTCAAACACGTCTTCCAAAATGACATCCACAGCTCAGAGGTTTTCAAGTCAGCTAGAGGGTGCTTTTGAAGCTGTGGATTTGGAGACATCTGTTTAGTTTGAAGAAGAGGAGGCGGAGGGAAGACCTCAGCGCTGTCTACAGCTACCTGAAAGGATGTTGTGGAGAGGCTGCTGCTGGTCTCTTCTCACAGGTAAATAGTGATAGAACAAGAGGGAATGGCCTCAAACTGTGAGTGGGTGGGTTTAGACTGGACATTAGGAAATATTTTTTTTCCCAGGAAGAGTGGTCAGGCTTTGGAATGGACTGCCCAGGGAGGTGATTGAGTCACCAACTCTGGATGTGTTTAAAAATTATTTGGATGTGGTATTTGAGGATATAGTTTAAGGGTGAACTTTGCAGAGTAGGGATAATGGTTGGACTTGATGATCCTGGGGGTCTTTTCCAACCAGAATGTTTCTGTGATTTTCTCCCTTCTGGGCAGAAGCTGGTGTGCCCATCCATTTCCTTCAGGATAAGCTCTGTTATGTAGATTCCCATGGGACCAAGATAAAGGATTCCTATGAATTGTAAGCGTTCCCCTTTTTGCGTTAGGCTTCAGATGAAAATGTGTTGAAAATGGTGTAAATTCTGAGTTCTCTAAGGCAAAGAAATGTGTCCTGTATCAGTTCACTGTGTATTAGCTGTTAGCTATCATTTGGATACCTCACTTTCAGTTGACACCAAATTATTTTATTTTATCCTATTCTATTAATTTATTCTATTACTGCTACAGCTACTTTCTGCCTGTTCCACAACGCTCCTGCACATACATATCTGCACTTTTGGTGAATCAGATCTCAGTGTTTCTGATCAGAGTCCAGCTGGACCTACACATCTTTGTTTCATGTATTTAATATACTCAAAATGCACTAAATGACAGTTTATAATATCATTATCAACAGTTAAAGACATTATAACTTCAAGAAATGAAAAGAAAGTGCAGCCATATGTGGAAATGCTTTATTTTGTGCACTTTTAACCCTCACAATAGTTCAGCTGCAAAAATGGGGACAGCAATGAGAGGCAGGGAGAAAATTGTACATCTGCAAAATCATTTTTCAGCTTTCCCTCCACTGCTGTCATGAAAGAGCACTGTGCTATTTGGATGGTAAATAACAACCAAGGACTAATTTATTTTTCTTCATAAAATTATTTCTTGAATTGGATTCAAATGTGTTCCTTATTACACGGTTTGATAATTCAGTGATGCTTTCCCCCCATAACATACGAGCTGATTTAAACCTTCACTCCAAACAGCCTCAGGCTTATTAAGAACAGTGTGGACTGAGTATGGATTAGGTTTAAAAGTAATAAAAAAGTAGACCTGTTGGTTAGGTGAAAAATTCACTATCAGATTCCTGAGTGCAGCTTTCTTTTCATGTGCAAACTGCATTAAATGAGGCATTTAATTCAACAAATCCATAGTTCTGATCCACCAGAAATAGAGACTGGGTTAGTTCAATTTGTAACAAACGATCTCCATATGATCAAAGTCCTGAGAGCTGATTCCAACATACTGCTTAAATTAGTCTAACACCGAAGTGTTTGGCTCTGGGACAATATTTGGAATGTCTTACCAGAAGAAAAATTCCTCTGCACACATGGTTCCAATATCTGGGAATGCCAGCCTTGCTTTTTAATGGGCTGACAGGGAGCCTCCGTGCTAACTTTCTGACTCCAAAAAGTTCTTGTGCTGTCACCCACAAACCAGCTTGGATAATTTTTCCTTGGCTTCCTTATTAAAGCCTGAATGAAGGGATTGTGTGGCTTTCTTAATGTCACTTGGTCTGCTTGCCATAAATTCAAGCACTCATGATGAAAGCTCCACTTATATTTTGCTGGGAAATGGAATCAAGGAGAATGCACCCTCGTTCACAATAAATAACTAAAGTTGAGTTATTAAGTGTATTTCATATAGCGGTGCCTTATTACATCAGCAGTTTAGATAATGGCTTCTTAAAAACACTCCTCTACTGAAATCTATGAAGAGCGGCTTGCACATAGGCGTTCCTCCACATGAAAACCAAACCAGCCAGCTAGAGCAATAACTTAGGACTGTATTAACAAATATCAAATATTTACATTTTTACATGCTGCTGTCTATTTAGATTAAGCAACCATAGCAATAACAGCAGTCAGCAGCGCTGGCCGTATTTGCTCGAGCTCTGCCAGGGAATTCTCAGCTGGGATTGTTTGTTTGCTTTGTGCAATGAAGACTCGAGCTGTTTACATTGTAGCTCCAGTTTTAGAGAGTGCTAATTACGCTCTGCTGCTGAACCCTTCCATTTCTCAGAATCTGCTGTCCTGCAGAAATACTTGACATCAGTCTTGGGGAAAGCAATCTGACTCGTGGGCAGGCAACAAAGGGTGCTCCAGTGCTTTAAAACTGAGTAGTTTTGTAACGTGGTAAGTGGTGCTAAATGGCAGCTCCTGCCTTTAACTCTGATGGATGTTTTTTTTTTTTCTTCTTAAGAATGGACAACATTTTCAAAGTCCTGGGCTGAATTACCTCTCCTAATTTTACTACTTTTTAAATGGAACTTCTTAATGTGAAATTGGTTGATGTAATTCAGCTAGAGGGGTGCATAGTGTCTGTCTATTTGCACACATTAAACCTGTATCATTCTTTACACTTTCCCTCCATTATTGTACATGTGATGGGATGTAATAAATTGACACTCACCCAGGAACAGACAGACCTGACAGTGAGTAAATGCCCTGATTAGCATCTTACTGCTATAACTTTGAAGTTCCTTCCTGATTAGTTAAAATAGATGTTGAATGGCTAAAAGATAATTTTTATATCTGTGCTAAGCGCTGCTTGATGCGTTATAATGACCAGAATGGGAGAACAAGGTGGGAGGAAGGATGAAAGGTTTGCTCTCAGAAATGCAGCAAGCCCACTGTTTTCATGGTAACTATTCTGAACAGGTGGCTAAGTAAGCCAATTATACAGACTTTAAGAACAAATTATGATAGTAATCCATTGCCTGGGATCATTGAAATGCACTGAGTGGAATCTGTTCCCCAGAGCTGCCTGAATAATGAAAACCTATTTTTGTGTAATGTTATTGTTTTTCTGTCTTTGTTAAATGGCCAAGGATCTCTCACTCTCTTTTTTTTTCCTCTTGGGGTGGATGGAAGAGAAAGGAGAGAACTTTCTTCTTGAATTTTGGAAAAAGGATGTGATTTGATTTAAAAGGAAGTTAAATATTAACATGTGAGAGTTTCTTTTCCTTCAAATAGAAGAAGGCTTTGCTAATGAACTTTTATAACTATTTTAGACTTTAAAAATAAATATTATTGTAAATTGAAGACCTCAAATAACTTCATAGACATGAATGAACAAAAGCTCAAAGTCATTTTAGCAAAAATATTGTGATGAAATAAGTGCCTGGCAAGAGGAAGTAAAGAAAATGTGAACTATGAGAGGAACCAGGTCTTTTAGGTTCAATGGAGGGCTCCAGAGATGTAGAGACTTCTCTCCAGTGTTGGCAAGAGACCATCCAAAGAGAGGAAGGGCAATGCTCCAAACAGTCTGCTTGAGGTGATTCATCCCTCTCATTGTCAAAGATTTAATTTCTCTGGCACAGCTTTAAGTTCCAGCAACATTTGGGCTGTAACTAGTAGTGTCCAACACAGAGCACCTCCTCCATGTAGTCTTGTTCAGTGATGCACTGGCGTTGATTAGCATGCTGAAGACTGTCAGACCTAGAATCATAGAGTGTTTTGGGTTAGAAGAGACTTTTAAATGTGTATATATTATAAGGGGAGTGCAATACTAAATTTCTGCATTTTGTTTCTTCTTCTTTTTAGACCCGGGACAGAAAAGAGTTCTCCAGAATGATTTCAGGGTGTTGTATAGCAAGAGCTCCAGCTCCAAGTCACCAACATGCCTGGCTGTATTGGAACCACCAACCTGGTGACAAAATAAATTATGTGTAATCTGAGGTATGGAGATGGTGAGTGACAGAAGAATAGTGCTCAGAAATGGCTTTCAAGAGATTCTATATTTATTCAAGTAGTGCAACTGTTTAACCAATTTATTCACTTGACAAGCTTCTTTTTAACCACTCTAATTCAGCATTTAGCCTAAGATGGCCTTTATTAGTTTATTAGATATTCATCAAAAGAGATTTTAGCATAAATACAGTTCCAGAGAGGGTTACTGCTCAGGGAATCTATTCTTTTAGCCTCCTTATTTGGCTATTGAGTGTTTGTTTAAATGGACTTGTATTTATTCAGTCTCTTAACGAAGTCTAGAAAAATTTTTCTGCAAAGGGAACATTGTTTTGTCAAAATTAGCTTATTTAAATAGTTTTCAAAGCAGTCTGGGAAGAAAGATTTCAAAGCTTCAGCTCCAGCCTAATATTTACTTTTTACGCTGTACAGTAGTTTAGACTTGCAGGAAAAGTGCACTTGCCTTTTTGTTTTGTTTTGTTTAAATTTTTGTGCTTCTAGTTGTGAGATATATATGTCATTTCTAGGGGTATGGAACTAATTGAGGAATATGTCCTGCCCTTGTTGAGGTGAACAGGGCAGATAAATAAAAACTCCATTGGACATAAATCTCCTCCACTAACATCAAAGAAACAGGATCCTGCTAAGTGTATTTGTATAATGCAGTAATTTATGCAAAAAGCAGCTTTTGTCAGCAATGCAACAAAGCAGCTTTGATAAATGTCCCCTAATTTATTGTCATGTATCTCAAATCAAAGTAAAACATTTACAGCCTGCATACTGAAGGAACCCAGGCCCAGGGCACTTAAAGGGTTTCTCTCCCTTTCCATCTCTCCCACTTTTTTTTTTTTTTTAAAAGAAAAAAGAAAGAGCTAAGTTGGGCAAAAGGTTAAAAAGGATCTGTTTTGAATGCTAAGTATTTCATGCAAGTTATGGCAAAAACATAATAATAAGGAAGCTGTGTGAAGACTGACAGAAAAGTCTGTACAAATTCAGTTTAAACATTCTGCTTAGCTTTTCTCTTAGGGGTGGTGTTTGCCGAGTCGTAATGTGGATGCTAATTGTATTTTACAGGGATAATTGCACTTTCTCGGGTACTGAAGGAATAAAATGCTGACTGCAGATGGTAGCTGTTTCGAGTCAGTGCTGTTCTTCCCATCTCACCTATGGATTCTCCTGAGAGTAAGCACAGTACAATTTTGGAAGTCGGATCAAGTGTGAGCTTTTGGGGGAGAGTGTAATGATTGACTTCAGACAGGAAGATCACACTGTAGGAAAGGAGAAGGCCATGAGTTCCATGTGAAGGGCTGAGGTCACTTCTATGGCACAGAAACCTGTTGACTTTTCTTCCTACTTATGACAATTGTGAGACCTACTAATTGGATGTAGGTGAATAGATTGCTTGGCCTTGCATCATCAGTCTCAAGTTGTGCCAAGGCAGGCATAGACTGGATATTCGGAGGAAGTTCTTCAAAGAGAGAGTGTTTTGCCATTGGAATGGGCTGCCCAGGGAGGTGGTGGAGTCACCATCCCTGGAGGTGTTTAAAAAAAGACTGGATGAGGCATTTAGTGCCATGGTCTAGTTGATTGGACAGGGCTGGGTGATAGACTGGACTGGATGATGTTGGAGATATCTTCCAACCTGGTTGATTCTGTGTTCTTGTATTGCATGATATTTGTGCAGCAGACCATTTTATCCTTAAAGGGTATTGTTATTGCTGATAAGGCCCAGTCTGAAATGGTTTTGACATGATGTTGATGGCATTGGCAGTAAGCTCTGGCATGGGTGAGTGTGTGTGAGTTGTTGTGCCTATGGCCTGTCACCTGTCAGGAGGTTCCCCCTAGAAGCACTCCTCCAGATGCTCTGCTTCCTGTTGAGCACTGAAGTTTGCAGGGCTTTCTTTGCTGAGAGTAGAAGATTAAAATCAGCTACAAAGGTGCTCCTCACCCCCTGCAGGGCTGCTGCTGAGATTGCAGGAGCTGGACCAGGGAAGGGTTGGAATCAGCTTGCTGGAGGAAAACCATCTAATGTCCATCAATCGGATGACAAATTGAAACTACGTGGGCTTTTCATCACCCACAACATCTTTCAGTTAAAAAGACCAAAGCAATACAGCTCCTCTTTGAGCCACTTTGATATTTAGGGAGAGCAATAAATTCAGGTCTGTTTCAGCAGAGATCTAGCATGGCTTCACATGTCAGTTTGCTTCAGAAGTAGACAGCATTTCTGTGTTTTTTTACTGAGATAGCTGTGCTTATAATAAAACAAACACAGCTTCAGGAGTATAATATCCTTTGAGTGGAGTTGTTTCAATGTGTTTTACAACCCATCTGGTAGACCAACTCTAACCATTAGGCGTGTTCACGGAGAAAATGCCTTATTCACACAGATAGTTATGGTGCTGGTACTGCAGCAGAGCAGAAGAATGAAACTTTGCAAAGCCAGGCCTGCTGCCCCATAAAATGGAGGCATGGAGTTCACTGAGAAAGTGAGAAGGAGTAGTTGTTTAAAAAGAAGAAAGTAAAAGAAAACCAGAAAAAAGAGTTTTATATCCTTTGTATAAAAATTCTGCCTGCTGGGAATGGGCCTGCCTCTCCCAGCTTGTCTCTTGAAAGAGCACGTTATCTGTACTGTGGAATAATTCACTGTCATTCCTTATGCATGTCTGTCTTTGTTGCTGTTGTCATTAAGGCACGTTAAGATTAGAAGTTAATGTACTGTAATTTAAGTTAATATCGTAATTGCTAGGTTTCTAATTAAAATTTGGTATAAGTACTCTGCAGCTATAGTCAATGAAATGAGAGCTGCTCATGTTAAAAAAATCATCAAAAATATGCTTAGGAAAGCTAATTATATTATGAATGTACTGTTTGAGTCACGGTAAGCCCAGAGGCTTTGTCAGGTGTAAGGCTCAAGGGATCAACTCCAGAGACAGGTGACTTAAAAGAAAAAAACCAAACTCAAAAACCTCCAAGACATGGAGCTTAACTCCATGAAAGACTGTGTCATCATCATAGGGCTGAGCAGAACGTGGTACAGCAGCGTCAGAACCAAAACACCAGCTTGGGTGGGAATAAGAGGTATATGTATATATGAATAGAGAGTCACAGAATTGTTTAGGTTGGAAAAGACATTTAAGATCGTTGAGCCCAACCTAACACACCACCCTGGCCACTAAACCATTTCCCAGAGTGCCATGTCTACATGTTTTTTGAACACCTCCAAGGGATGATGACTCTACCACCTCCCTGGGCAGCCTGTTCCAGAAAAAAATATTTCTATATTTTATATATATTTGTATGTATATATATATATATATATATATATATATATATATATATATAATGTATATTTGCAATTATTTAATCTATAAAACACCAATGCATATGTATGCATAGTAAGTCGTGTGTATACATATGTGTATAGACGTATAAGTGTAGACATACATGTATACATGTCATTAGGTGTACCTGTATCTATTAGCATGCATATACATACATCTAAATGTACATCTACATATACATTTGTAGCTACGTAGAGTATCTACTAAGACCAAATGATAGAGTAAAAGCAGCACCAGGGCCTAGCTGCCTTACTGGATGCCACCTGGCCTATGCACTTGTAGGCAGGAACTAATGCATGCAATGGGGTCTAGTGAGGGAAGGAGCAGAGACCGGTGCCGGTGCTGGGGATAGAGATGTGGCCCTGCTGGAGGGACTCACAAACAGGACAAAACCATTGTGTTTTTTCCTAAGAGGAATGGCAATGAGAGAAAGGTTTCTTTAAAGGACAGTGGCACCAGCAGCCACCAAGCTGTGCCACACTGGGCAATGGGGACCAGTAAGTCCATTTAGCATGACCCGTTGGGAATATGTTGCCCAGCTTGTGCTCACTGCATCTTTCAGTTTTCCATTGGACTGTCTTGACTTCTCACTTGCAACATGGAGTATCATCTATGGCTGGGCACCAAAACCCAGGACTGAGATGCGGTGGCCGAGCTGGCTGTAAAGCAGTGCTTGACTAATTTATTCAAGCAGCAAAAGGATTTGAGGGATGTTATCTGAATGTTGATGCTGTCTGTGCAGGAGGAGACTATGCACAAGAAGGAAATCATTGCATGAGATCTTTTTCATTCAATGTTATATGTATAAATAGAATTTACAACATGCCTGAAGATCACAAAGAAATCCTTGATCCTTTTAGGAACAGTCAGAAAGGTTCAAACTAGTCCTTCCCACCAGTCAGTCATATAGGTGATGCAGTGATGGTACCTTGGTCCTGTCAGGCAGCTGCCAGCATGGCTGTGCCATTGTGTCAGGTTCTGACACAGTGGGATGTTGAGATCTGCTGAGATCTCACCATTTACGTGGCTGGTGGGGATGGATGAAGCACATCAAGGCAAAAATGTTGGTATTCACACACCGCAGATGATTTTCCTAACCTTAGCTTCATCACTCAGCTCTTCTGGTAGCAGCAGGAAATAGAAACATAAGTAGCATAGGTGAACTTTGAAGAGTAAGATGAGAAATGGCCCCGTGAGAGAGCTGAGAGGTATGGTGTGACCCAGATTTACCACCACCTGACAATTTAGTTGATCACCTCACACGTCTCATTACCCATGATGTAACATAAGCTGCGCAGCTTGTGCTCTGTGCATGCACCCATCAGCCTCCAGTGAGTTTTCCAGAGGAGAGCTGATGGGGCTGTTTGGCTACACAATTCAGGCAGGCTAGTGAGGTCAAAAGAAAACCCTTAAAATGAAATGTAAAATGAAAATGAAATTAGAGTCAGAGAGAATGCTTATATGAAAAAAGACACAGTCAGCACTGTGCTTCAGCAGGTATTTCAGATTAAAAAGACAATCTCCTACAGCTGTTGGTGAATGAATGCACAGGTGCTTGTGTTTCTCTCTTGATGTGAAGTTGAGTGGTCACCAATGCTTGGAGTTCTGCAGCAAAGAGGACTTACACTCTCTTGTCAATATATGATGCCTTTTGCTTTCAGTATGCGTGGTTTCTTCTTGTAACAGCAACTCTTTCTGTTTCTGAGCAGAGCATCTGATCGCTGCTTAGCTTTGTCACTCCACCAAGAGCTCCCAACCATGGCCATGTTCTGCCCCAAAGGATGGAGATGTCAGAGTGTGCTGCTTTGTGCTTCGTCATCATGAGGGGGCAATGCTGGTGTGCCATCGGAAGCTTTTGTAGTCTGACTGTGGAAGGCAAAAGGGTTCAAGCACCACTACGTCAGGAAAGGAGACGTGTTCCTTTAATACAACGTTTCCTTAAATTTTTGAGTAAGTGAGATCATGAAACCTCACCCAGTTCTGTGTTTCCTTTTCAAGCCCATAAAATCTTGCCAGACTCAGTTAGCAACGACTCACCTCCTCTTTCTTCTTAGCATGCCAAGAAAAATGCAGTTTTGCTTTCCCCATTACTGGCTAACATTTCATGAGGCAGGTGTGCTGTGCACAGTTAAGTTAACAGAAAATCTTGAAGTATTAATCAATATATTAACCAGCCAAGATGCAAGCTATCTGTTCTGAGGAAAAAAATCTATCCAGGGTGTGCTGGCCTGCAGTAGCGCAGGATGTAGGGGCACCTAAGTGAGAGGAGGGCAGTAAATACTGCAGGCCAGCAGCTGCCTGCACCCTGCCTGCACCAGCCTCCTTATAGCCATGGCCGTGCAACCCAGCCAGAGCTCTTAAAATAATGTTTGTGCTTTGTATTGACTGGAGCTTGTGCTGAAATTTTATCCCAATACGTTTAAAGCAGAGACAGCTGTGAGTGGCTGTTAAATAGACACAAACAAGAGCTGGGTCCAAAATATGCATGTTCAACATAGTGCTTTATACATAAGTTGTGCTACGAGACCACAAAAATGAAGAAACCAAAACATATTAATTATTTGGAATAGAACCAGTCTCTCTTTAAAGGCAGGCACACTTTTTAGATGTCTTATTTAAGTGTCATATTGATTTTTTAAATCTCTGAAGCCCCTTTATCTCAGTGCACTTATTTTATGAGAGCTACATTTTCACACATGGTTCTGGTTTATTATGCAACGCTTCAGTAAGTAAATGCAAATTACCAATAACTGTATTTTTAATTTGAAACATAACATAACCAAAAATCAAACTTTTCAAGCAAATAGATGAAAATAGGCTTTTCTTTTTAAAAATTGGTCTTATTTCTCAAATTAGTTTCATTGTCTGACACGCACACACATTTCAAAGAAGCTCACATTTAATGTGAGTAGGACAAATTAAATAAAATCCAAACCCCAACAAAATCAACACCCACCCCAAGCCTTCTAATCTGAGAAAGTGTCATTAAAACCACATGGATTTTAAATTCTTGTTTTTATACAGAAAATTGCATTAACAGATTTTGACCTTGAGATTAAGCCAAGCTACATGTGTTAAAGGCCCAGTATCTCTGCTCTGATCCATACGACTGGTTCTGCACGCTGGCTAAATAAATGCAGCCTACTGATATAATAGCATCCTGCATGTGTCTCATATTAATGGTATTTTCCTAATAGTAATAGCATTAAAAGCCTGCTTACTTTGCTATTGAGTTACTCTAGGATAATTTGCCCAGAAAGACTATCCTTGAGCATGTGAACAAGCATATCATCTTATAATACTTAGCTTAAAATATTGAAATCAAAGCAAGCCGACAGTTTGATTCCAAAAGTGGTGTTTTTCCATTAAAAACAAAAAATCTGTTGTGTTTCTTGAATAATTTATTATCTGGAGTTTTGTTGTATTTTCCACATGGAATTGATGAAGAAAAAAGCACTTTTTTTTTCCCTCTCTCTAAAGAAAGTTTGGAAGAGTAAAAATTCACACATGGAAAACAAATGAGCATCGGGAAACACTCCTCGTAGCTAATGGCTACTTGGTATGTTGCCAGAATTCATACAGATCCTTAAAATCAAGTAAATTATGCCCGCAGTGATAGCTCCCTCTCACTGGAGTCTCACAACAACCACCAAATGGCGGAGCAGAGCTGAACTGCCAAATTTCATTTTTCACCTCTTGATTCCTTTCAATTAAGTCAATTCATTTGCTGCAGAAGGGCCTATGCATATTTTATAGTATGGAAGGTAGGAGTCAGCTAACCCTCTCGCCCAGATCTCAGGGTGTCGCAGCTGTAAAATGCCAATGTCCAGGCATGCATGCCCTCACCTCCATCCTTGCTGTCCTGCTCACCCTTGCTCCCAGTCACGCCAGCACTTATGTGGCCTCATCCTGCACATAACAATGCCAGGGGGATAGGCAGTGGCTTCTAAAGGTGGGGGTTTATCCATATGGCTTTGCTGAGTCAAAAATGAAACCTATGTTTTCACAGAGGTGAAGGCACTCAGCCACGTGCATCTTCCTTGACCAGACCATGGAAGGGAAATGACGAGACCATCCTCTTTCCAAGAGATCCAGGTAAAGAAACACTGCTCTCCTGTTCTGTTCTTGTGATGAGAGATCACATACTTTAAATACCTTATTGAACTCACAGGTTAAGAAACATGCCACTCGTCATGCAACAGATTAAATAGCTGGTGAATTATGTGCTGGAAAAATTAGGATGGATTACACAGATATCTGTTAAGGCTATGATAAATATTTATAAACATTCTTCCTTGCAGAACATGTCTCTGTCATTCATTTCACTGCAATGAAAAACCTGGAACAATGGAACTAATGACTACATTGTTCCAAAGTTAAGTAGTATATCTAATAAGGAAAATAATCAAATGAGCCAAATTCTTTATAAACACAAGAGTGAAGCAATTAAAATAAATGTGATTTTCCAGATCAAAACTTCTGGCTGTTAATTGCTATATGGCACCTATCCTAGTCATATGAGTTTCCCTTGCAGCTGTTTTTATTTCATGATACATTTTGAAATCCCAGGAGCCTAGTCCCGGGAACCTGCCATACAGAGAGTTAGCCTGAAAACCAGGATGCTTATCGAGTGTTTATAATCTGGGTAGATGAACTCTCAAGGCAGGCCTTTGAGAACAAGCACTTTCTTGCCATTTGCATTTTGTTTGCAATGTGTTTCCAATGAAGATAATTTATTGACGCATACTTCTTAAGCTGCAGTATGTGGGTTTGCTGCCATATGCAGGCAAGCTCAGGAAGGAGAGAGATGGGGATTGAGGAGGTGTTCCCTGCCTCCCCCACCCCCGGCACCACAGTAAGGTCATTGTTGCATGCACTCAGCTAACAGACCACAGGGGATGGGATCTGTGGTGCAAATAATGCAGTTAAAGTTCAGCCTTTCTCTTATCTTCCAAAGTCTCTAATCCTCTTGGATTGTATTTTTTTGCAATTTGTGCCACTTATTGGTGTCCAAGACCAGGACTGGTGTGGTAGGAGGCCTGCAGCCTCCATAGGGCTGATTTAGCCCACAACACATGGCCCCTTCTGCTAACAGGACACTGCGGACAACATAATCCAGCCACTTTATTTGAAGCTGTATTTTAATATCTGTGGGTCATTAATGAGATTAAAGAACTCAGTTACAGGGAATGACAACTGTAGTTTGTCCAACATTAAGCAGATATTGGCAACCCTACGTGCAACTCAGGAGTCAGTGATCTCAGCTATTGAACGAGCTAAAGCCATAAGCTGTATGATATTGATTAGACAATGGGCATTGTATTTACCCACATAGTTTTATCGGGTGAGGCTCAATGCAATGTGTTTTCATTTGGGAAACTTAGGGAAGATAATTAAGAATGTTTTAGGGAGAGCCTAGCAGCCTTCGTGCTTTTCTTTTTAAAGGCTACAGATGTCTTCTTTCTTTAAAACTGCATGTGCTCCCTCCCTACCTTCCAAAGATCAAGGGTAATAATAACAACAATAATAATACAGTATCCTGGAATTTTTCTACATGCCTCTAGAGAACTTTAATTTTTTCCAGAAACTGTTTTCTGACAACAGCTGCCTCCTCTACTTTTACCCTGCCTGGATTGCCAGTGCTGCTGTGGCTAAAAGTAGTGCCTTTGAACATGGGTTTTTTTTTCCCTGTAGAAAACTCTTCTCTTGCTAACCAGAACCACACAGAGTTTAGCTGTTCTTCATGAGCAGTTTTTTATTGTCTTTTCTATGCCCTTTCCAGGGAGCTACCAATGCCTGTGTTCATTTTGCCTTTGCAGATTATACAAGATGGTTAAAACTTGAGCTTTAACTTGAGTTAGTCTTGGTTAAACTGTGGTCCTGGGAGATGCCAGCTTGTAGGTCTGCTTGTGTTGCTAGTGTGGGTCAGTGATTACAGTGTGAATTTTGGATCATGATTCATGGGTTGCAGCATGCCCAAACTGACTTTGCCATACCCAATGTCTTCACACTGCCAGGGGATGTGGATATGTTAGGACCTCAGGTAAAACCAGACTAAACCACCTTTATGGTGAAGGCAAATGTGATGCTTCAGTTATTTTTCTTTAGATCTCCCTGGCTTCTGGATCTTCACTGGAAGAGCTCACCCACTACCAAAGCTGGAGCACTGCAGAAGAAGGGAAGGCACCGAAAAGACATTAGCTGGCAGAATGCCAAGGTGAGAATGGCTGTGAACCAAGGGAGCAGATGAATAGGTGAACAAAATCTAGGGCTGGATAACATCCATGAAGAGAGGAAGCTACAGCACAGAAGCAGGGGCAGAAAATAAAGGGTCTTTGGGAGAGACATTTTCCTCTGCACACTGTTTGAAGTGGTGAGGCTGGCGATGCTTTCTAGGGCCAGGCCTGAATACATCTGAGGTGCAGCTGGACAGCAGTTTGTAACTAGCTCCCAGCCCTCAGTGACTGGTGGTGAGAAGCCCACTTACTGTTTGCTTAGAGGCACCAGCAGCTTCTGGAGTCATGTCCATGCAATGAAACCCGCAATGACAGGCATTTGCCTGCCAGGAAAGGGGAAACCTCACCAGAGAGGAGAGAAACAGAAAGATTTTCCAAGTTATTTTTACAATGGCTTTATATTGAATGGTGCTCTTAAACCAGTAAGTCCCAAATTTATCCAGACAATAGGAGCTGTAACTTAGGCAACACTTTGTGCTATGCACTTCTATCGTATAAACGCACTTTATACGCCTGGTGCTTCAAACTGTGAGACAGTGTCCAGGCAGCCACCAGGAGCTCCCTTCTGCCCAACTCTGCCTGCTGCTGCAAACCACATACACATGCTGAAGAGGATGTCTTCCTGATATTCTTCCCATGCATAAACACCTCAGTTGATCAGTTTGAAACGTCCCTGGAGAATATATATCCTGTTTTGCTCTTTCTCACACCAATTGCATTCCCTTTCTCTGAGGGCTTTTCCTTTTTTTTAGTTTTTCTCTTTCTTTTTTCTTTTCTGTTCTTTTCTTTTCTTAATCCCATGGCACTATCATGGTTGCCAGCCCAAACATCACGCTCCTCTCTTTTATCAGAAGACTGACTCATAGCATCTTTCAGTTTGGATTCCTTTTTTTTCCTGTGGGACTTTGGCCCAAACAGCACAACACACACAGCATCCGCCCATGCTCAAGACAAAGTTAGGCATGTACCCAGCATGGGACCCATATTTTTGCCATCTTTTTTTGCCACTGGGAATTTTACCATATGGAAACTACTGTATATGCTTTTAGGTGCAATAGTTTAGTGTTTGCCATCCCTCTAATGGTGACTGCTGCTCTCTAACTCTCCAGGCTTCTGGCCATGGGGTATTGAATTCTTTTTTTACCCCAGGTTTGTCCATCTCCAGTGCATTGGTGTTGCTGCCAGCTCTGGTTCATGTTTATCAGGTTGTTTCTAACAGCTACTGCTCCACTCTTGAACCCGATGCTTTCCAGCTCCAGGTTCTGCAAGGAGAGGCGTGAAGCAGGACATGTGAAGTGCCTGGAGGTGTGGGTGAACAGCTCCTGGACTCACACTCAGAGCAGCTTCTCCATCTGCACCACAACATGGGAATACAAAATGGCACCAAGTTGTACTTTCCCTCATTAGATGTGGGCAAACTTGGCTGGAACACAAGTGCAAAAGCTCATCTTTCTTCATCTGCTTGTAATTCGTGCTTGAGCAAGAGCATTATTTGGGGCTTAAGTCAGCTTCTTCTAAGTAGGTCACAATTCTTCTAGACACAAATTCCTGTCTCTGACTTCTCAGAAACATGGTTTCTGATTTGTGTAACACCTCAGGTGCCCTCTTATCAGCTTTATCTGCTCATCAAATGAATCCACAAAACAAACACTTACTAAGTTGCTGCCTGCATAGGGTTCAGACTTGGAAGGGTTCCTCTGCCTTGGGTAGCAGCCATTGCTCTGACTGATTTGCATGGCTGATTTTTTCCATTTTAATGATGCTTCATTGTTAGCCATGTAGCCAGGTAAAAAGGATGTATACTGCTTCTCCTATGGTCATTGTGTGAAGAGATGGCCAGGAATCTCCAGCCCATATGGGCTTTGCTGTCTGAAACAGATGCAGTGCAGTCCATGCTATAAAACAGAATTAATTTTAGCAGTACAGAGATGGATTCCCCCAGATCATCACAACATGTGTTAGACATTAGTCTTAGTCTTTTGTGTAGTGCTATAAGGGGTTTGGACACACCCAGTGATACAAAGGAGATAATAAAAGAATGCAATGAGCTATAGAATAGAGGAAACTATAATGCTATATACGGATGGTGTAGAGCTCTTCACTAAACTGGAAGGCTGTGACTTCACGATATTTTTGCTGAGTAGTTCTGATAGTCTAGACCAGGTTACTATCCTGTTGTTGAAAACTGTAGTGATTTGCTTATTCAAAGCCAAAAAAAGAGAAAGAGAGATGTTTTACTCCTCTTAGTGGAGGGCTGAGTCTGACCTTTAAGAATACTAGTGGGAAGCATGAATCAACCAAACACTGCACCTCTCGTTGAAGGTGGAGGCTTGCAGATAAACACAGTCTTTAGCAGAGTTGTCTGGCCACTGGAGACTATTCATAGGGGTGGCTAACACTCATTAGAAGATGGATGTTTAGATGTGTATCTGCGTCACAGCCCCAGATGTTTTTTATTCCTCTATTGCCACCTTGGTGTGCAGTGGCAAAATGCTGGACCTGGATCACAGCTTGATTCTGTGGTCACCTTCTTATCACTGAAAGGAGCTGAAGTGTGATTTTACAATGGAATACAGGATGCCCACAGGCTTTCATGTTTTATTTTTGTTTCTGTGAAGCTATTTTTCACTTCCTCTTCTGAAAACAAACGAAATGTTAAATGTCTAATTGAATAGACTGTTGGAAAAGCTGAGTAGGAAGGTTGAGCACATGAACTTCTGTGAAGCAAATGCCTTTGTTTCCAAACAGTCAAGTGATAGCAAATATTTATTGGTGTTTTCCTTCCACAGAGGCATTAACAATTATAATTCGCTAGTATGTACATCGTGAGTGCTTTCAGATTTTTGAACAGAACATCTGTTGGTCAAAGATGAAAAACCTTGAAACAAAAAACCCAAACCAAAACAAAAATAATCTCTTTTTCCAGGGTTATGAATCTAACAGCATCACAAATTACGGCTAGGAAAACATTTCAAAAGCCTGAACTTGCACTTATGGAAAAAGGAACACAGATAGAGGAAACAGATAAATATGTGTCGTGTTAGTAGGCTTTGTTTTCCAAAATGATATATTGTTCCGGAGAAGCAGTTAACAAACAAATTATTGTCTGCGTCCAATACAGCCAGAGCTTCGGTTCCACCAAACAGATGTTGAGGTGAAGCAGATTAAAGCTTAACTCACAATAGGGCTGTACCACAGGAAAGGTGCC